>NC_048898.1:24891351-24970148 GCF_011077185.1 Oxyura jamaicensis | reverse complement strand
TTTTTTTCTGGTTTTTATGCTTGTTTTTTTTTTTTATTTCCCATTTTTAATTTTTTTTTTTTTTTCCCCCCCCCCCCCCCCCCCCCCCCCCCATTCATCTGTAACTTCTCTAACTTGTGAAAGTGAAATACAGTTTGGCTTGTTTCCCTTGAGGATCTGCCGATGCCCAAATTAACCCACAAATATCTTCTTTCTAGCCAATGTTTTGGCAGGAGACCTTCTGTCTTCATACTGCATATTGCCTTCTGGAGAGTAGAATAGACAGATCTCTCATTACTGCTCATAGTTCTTCTTAGATTCTCAAATATGAGTTTCCAGGTTAAAAGGACTTTTTTTTTAACATCTCATACAATAGAAATGATTCAAAATTAAAAAAACAAACAACCAAATAAAAATTAAACAAAACTGTACCTAGATAGATTTTTTTTTTTTTCTTTTTTGTGAATCTTTATGGGGGATGCATTTGGCTCACTCTGGTTTAGTGTAATCAAGACTTCAGCAAGTTTGTGTGCATTGAAAGGCAGCATGCATGGTTGCTTGGTGGATGATAAGACAATAATGGACATCCATTTTTGGATAGTGATGGACGGGTGATGGCTTCCAAGCTGACCATTTTGTGTTACACCAGCACCACCTGTCTTGGTGCCACAAGACAAAAGGTATCAACATTCCATGCAGAAGAGTGACAAATCTGATCTTCTCAGAAGGTGAAGGGGATAAAGCTGCAAGTCTAGCATAGTAAAGACACAGTAGTTACATGAGCCAAAGTGTTGTGTGTTCAGTGGCACAACTACTCTACCTCAGTTGTAATAATCATTTGTCTGCTTATAGCTGATCTACTGGGAGAGTTTATTGTATAGAGATGTGCTCTGTAGATATAGCAGGGAGCATTAGCTACTCTGCCAGCATAAGCTCTTGGACTGACCGGTAAGCCATTTTCAGAAACAAATTGACTTGGATTTTATTTCTTTTCTGGGCTTTGAGGTTCTAAGATTTCCACTACTTTTTGTCATTGGAAAGATGAGTATGAGAAGATCTATTTTTTCTTCTGATCATGTTGGAACAAAGGGACCATCTTGATGGAAGTCAGAGATGTTATATTAAGGTGCCAGGCGTTTTTAGTCATCCTATTCAGGTTGGAAACTGACTCCTTAGAGACAAGAGTTGGAATTTTTCCTGCATTTTAATCCAATTCAGCATTCCCAGTCGTCTTAAATCTGAATGTTTGCTTTTGAGTAGAAAAAGTTTTTTAAAATGTGTGGGATAAGTGCTTATTCCCAGGTCAGTCCTAGCCTCCTAGTTCAAACCTACTGTCAAAGTGAAATGCTTTAGCAATCTCATTATGCAAAGGTAGGATATGAAGAGAACCAGATAGGAGTCTTGAGAAGACTCTTCTAGTTGTTTGTGCTGCTGAATAACATTTCTCCTGGTGAGTGTATAAGCATAATGCAGGTCTGTTAAGCTGTAGCTAGCTGTAACCTGTCATTGACACTACTTCTGTTCCCTTGCACAGAAGGTAAACTGTAGCCCTGATGAAATATTTTGCTAATTAAAAAACATTAAATGGTTTCCATCTACCTTCTCCCCAATGTACAATGCAATTGAATTATCATTAAAGCTTGTACAAAACCTTTGATAACAATGAAGCTATTTGTATTAAATTCAGCCTTAGTTTTCTTATTCCACCAAGTCCCATCATTGTGTTGGTTGTACTTTGAAGTCATAGCAAGCTTCCCTCTCCTACTATTCACCAGATTTATTTCATCCCCATCACACAGCTCCTAAATTCTTGTTAAATTGTTTCTGAGCAAAAAGACTAAACCCAGTTTCTCTTAAGTGAAAGACATGAGACAGTTATGGTTGCATTCATCTGTTTGTATCTATTTGCTGTACCTAGAGAGCTATTATGCATGCAGTACTAGAAAATAATACTAATAAAAAACAATAATTCTCCCAAGGTTTGCTGTCAATAGCAACAGTCTAAAGAGAACTCCAGCCTGGAGAGACTGTGGTGTTTCTGTTCTTCTGCTAAACTTTAATGTTTTTTTTTCCTTTTTTTTGGATGCAAAAGGACAATGAAGAGATGGAGAGCACCTAAAGGGATCTGCTCAGTCCATGAAGACAGGTCTCCTTGTGGCATGACTGGGATCATTCAATTCTTCCCCATATGCTTTCAGTAGGGATATACCAGTGTTCAAACCAGTGTGATTTAGAGAGCTGCTTTGAAGGTGTGGTAACTTATGTGGGAGCTCTACCTCCTCTTGGCCCTCCTGTCTTTCTCCTCTTTCCTCTACAAAACCCTTTTCTCACTCATGGACTTGCAAGTTTTAGCTCTCAGCCTTAAAGTGGGGCTGGAACAGGTGTTCAAGAGCTTAGAGAGAAGTTTGACTGAACTTGGTGTGTGAAAGTGTTTGTAAAGCTGCTGTAAGTTTCCCTGTAATGCTGGGGAGTGTGGATTATGCTGTGTACAGTAGGATGTTACTGCTGTCTTTATTCCTTCCCGATATCACAGATTTGACTGGCTTTCAGGAGCTGACCTTCTCCAAAGAAGAAAATAAGTCTTGTTGCTGGTACTGTGAATCAGATCATGGTCAGCACTGGTGATGAACTTAGTGCTTGTCTAGGCTAGGTGGTTGGCCTGTTTCAGAGTTTTCTTTTTCTTTTTTCTCTCCAACATAGAAGAATAAAAACCTACAGAATCCTAGGTTCAGTGCAAAGCCTGGTTATTTAAAACCACTACCTCTGTGTTATCTTCCTCTGAAAACTGTATGCAGAAGAGCTGGGCAGGTGGAATTAGTTTTTCTCTGATAAAAGCAGATTAATTTTAACACTGGCTAAAATTGCATCAATTTTTTTTGTAGTAAATGAACCATAAGACATTGTCAGAAGTGAGCCTTCCATAATGACTGTGGTTAATATTTCAGAGCCATTTTCTCTGTGGATCAGAGCTTAGGCTCAAGCATGTGAAAATTAGCAATATATGCTCTACATTAGCTTGATTTCTATTCATTTTCAGCTCAAGAGTATTTTTCCCTTCCCCCATGCTAATTTCAGAATTCTAAATTTTGGTCATACAGCAAGGGTTTTGCTTCTGATTTCATTCCTAGGTATATTCATGTTTATTTTGGGAGAGGTGCCTTTTAGGCAGAAGAAAGGTAAGACAGTTTGAGTTTGTGGGTCTAAGCTGAGGCTTGGGATATCTCAGTTCAACTATCCACTTTGTTGCAGATCTCCTGAGTGTTCGCCAGAAAACTTCTGTGCCTTGCAGTGACTTGGTTTCCAGATTTGTAGCATCCACTTTTAAATCCTAGTCCTGCTTCCCATGAGATGCTTGAATTTAAGTGTTTAAAGCCTGTGGTGCACTAAAACACCTTGCTGATAAGATGTGAAGGTGAAGAGAGGAAGATATCATAGCACTCAGTGGCAAATTATCTGTTCTATTTATTTGTAATTTTTTCCAAAGATTCATTTTAGATGTTGCTTCTACACCCTTGATTTTTTTTCCTCTGAGCATGAGAGTCTGCTTGAATAGAGCTCAGCAAGAAGCATTAATTCATTGAACTGTCCATTGAACTAGATAAGGACTAATTTCTGCAGCAGGTATTTCCATAAAGCTCACATAAGTGATTGCTCCCAGTGTCTTGACCTGTTGTCTTTCCTTGCTGGTGCAAACAAAGGATGAGTTTTATGGTTTGAGAACAAAAGGAATAGTGGGACTGTATTGTTTTTAAGGGGTAGTTGAGATTGCCATGCAACTGTGCCTTTGGATTGTTGTGGCTAGATACATTCTAGAGCCCGAGCGTTGCCTGTGGGAGGGAGAGGATCTTACTGAACATAACTCTTCCACATCTACTTCTCTTTAGATGTAGATCTTGTGTATTTAATGAAGTATCCTTACTTGCTGAAGGACAGCTAGTTGGGTTTTGCAAATACAAATTCCTGTGGCGCAGTACCAAGGTGTGTGTTCTGACTGTCTGGATATACTGGATTTTTCCCTTACATTTTCAACATACTACATGGTTTTTCATTTCCCTCATCCAGTCCAAGGAATGCCAGGATGAGCTACAAAGTGCTGAAAACATTCTTATTGGGTAGGGAAGACCCATGGTCTGTATATCTCAAGATTATATCCTTTTCTTAAACAGGCACCAGGTGAAGGATGATTTTTTGTCATCCCCTGTGCATTTTCAGTAAGTATGGACAACACCAACGGGATTTGGCCGAAGGCCACTAGCCATGCTTTATCTGGATAAAACTTGAATGACCAAGTAGTTTCTATGTGCTTCATAGGGATGTGTTTTGCCTGGATTTTTCTCGCTTTCCTGAAGAAAATATTACACTTCAGGCCTTGGCATCTCTGCTATTAAAACCTCATCTGTGTTTGACAGCCGGGGCTTCCCATTACTTCCTTCTCTTGATACATAAACCAGAGCAACCAAATAAAGTATACAGTCCTTAAAAATGACTTGACTTTGTCATCCTTCCTTAACATTTGCTTCAGCACTACACAGGGTCTGGAACAACTGAATTACCCTTTGTTGCTGAAACAGATGTGTCTGAGAAATTACAGCAGGAGTATTAAAGTTGTAAGATAACCACTTGGCAATATAAATTGAGACAAATTATGCTGTGAATATAGGATAATGGCCAGAGCCTAGTGTGAGAAGTGATCAGTGCAACAGCCTTAATAAGCTTTAAAAATAAATATTGAGCACAGCCAAGGTAATAGTTTTCTTAAGAGCTCTTGAAACAAAGTTGTTAATATTGCAATTATTCTCAACAAAGTAGTTTTCTTCTACTTGTACATTTTGTTGTTTTGCTGCATTTTGTTGTCTTGAGGTATATTTAACCACATTCTTGTTTATTAAATTGAAGAGGAAGAACAATCTGAAAAACTTGGAAAATGTCAGCATGAAAAGTATACTGTTCTCCTGACTTATAACCAGAACACTAAGCAACTGTTCTTCCTACAGCTTGAGTGTTATTCATTCCAGGGGAGTGGCAGAAGATGAAAACTGTCATTCCTGCTGCTTTTCCTTCTGAAAAATCATTTTTTTTTTTTACCACAAAGCCCTAATACTTTTCATCCTTACACAAGTACAGGAAAAAGGTGCTGCAAAGATTCATGTTATGTTTCAGGAATGTAACATTTAATTAAATGAAAATACAAGGCATCAGTGGTGCAGTTGAGGCAAGCCAGAATTCTAATTTCATTTATTTATTTTTAATGGGAATCCCCAGGGTTCCTTCTGGGGCTCTGCTCTTTGCTTTCTCTGCCTTATTTCACCACCCTACCTCACACTGCAGCATAGCCACAGAGGAAACCCACCTTCTTTATGAAGAGAAAGAAATTATCAGTACTTTTTCTGAAAGAAATTATCAGCACCATCTATTGGGGAAAGAGAGGTATTGTTTTCTTAAATTTGAATATGCAAAACCTTGACTTTTTTCTTTGGATTTCTATCTTATCTATACTTTAAAGTGAAAATATGCCTGGACAACCTTCTTGTTTTTAACTTATAGAAGCCTGGAACCAGTGCTTGAGGGAAATGTGATTTGTTTTTAAAAGTACATTTAAGAAATGCATTGAACCATTTAAAAGGGGGCAAGCAGACAAAGATTCAAATGCCAAAATGGTGCCTTGGCCATGGCAGGTTCTGTCACATCAATAGGACAAGGGCAACAGTGAAGAAACAATTTGCAGCCAAGGAGATAGAGGCATGTCTAATGCTTTAAGTCAATCTAAACTAGTGTGTCTGAGAAATTTGGGTGGAGAATGAGATATGAGACCTTTTTTTTTTTTTTTTTAACAAATGAAACTCTCTAGCTTGAAGAAAAGGAAGGGGAATTATTTTTATTAGACACAAGACTAACTGCAAGGCAAGTCCTGTGTTTGGAGAGTATCCATGTTTAAGATCTGAAGTCATTTAAGGACAAACATGGTTTTGATCAGTAATGATTCCTGCTGATTATATTAGTGGCCTTCCTAGCATGCTTTAGGAAACAGTCGGTGAAAATTAGGGAGTTTTAAATTAAAAGTAAATTAAGGAGAAAACATGCATAGACCCTAGTGAGACATCCAGTATGATGTTATTTCCTAACTCACTTATTCTGCTGTATTATGCAATTCTCCCTGTTTCTCTGATGCTCTCAGCCATTGCATTTTTTTTTTTTGTCTTGTTCCATGATATTATAAAAGGTATTTTTGGCTTTCTTGCCCTCCTCCTTCAATGACAAATAATTTCTTGCTAGGAGCACCATGCCCACAGGTCAAAGTTCAAATCCCATTACTGATAAGCAAAGACACAGAAAGAACACAGCAGGTGCAGTTCTCTTAAATCAACAATGTCTGTTTCCTGCTTCAGGGGAAAGCTGCATATAGCCCTTTCACTGATGGATCAAGATCTGTTTTACTGCTGGTTTTAAATAGATTTCTCTATAATGTTTTATAGAGAATGTTTTGTTGGAGTGTGCTTAAATGTTTCTGATCTGTCCATTTAATAACCTTCCCTTAATGCATATCATATTTATATTTAGATCTTATACACTCATTTGCTGTTCCGCCAACACAATATTTTAATTTTCACTGTGATGAAGGCAGTGCAAACATCTACTTAGAAACAAAAGTCCTGTCCCTTTGTAGTCTCTTGGTAAATAAGCAACAAACTTTTATGTCATGGTCAGATGATTACTACTCATTGAATCAGTTTTTTTTTTTTTTTTTTTTTTTTTTACAAAATTAAGATCCTAAAGGTAATTCAATCAGTAAAAGTTTAGCTTTTAAAAAATTGTCCAATTACTATCTCAGGCTTTCTGGATAGCTGTTGTCTAGCTATTGAGTGATACTAAATACTTGCTATCATAAATGCTTATTTTATTATCTTACTCTAAAAGGTAAGTGATAACTAGATTTGATATAATTAACTGCCTAATTTTCAGTGACTGTTACACAGCTAGATGAAGGATGTTCTGAGAGAACAGGTGCATTAAATACAAGGGGAAGGAGAATACAGCTGTATTACCTTTGGGAATTTGGACCTGTTATAGGCATGAAAGGGCTATCAGGGCCTCTGCAGATAGTGTCAGATGGACAGCTTCAGCTTTGATCCTGCAGGCTACAGGGAATTGCAGTGCTGAAATGCAGACTGCAGAATTGCTTATGCAGTGACAACCTCTGGAGCTCTTTCAGTCCAGTTTTAAGCAATCCTAGTGACAGGGTTCCCCACATGCTTCCCTTGAGGTGTGCGCTCAGTCTAATTGATTGACCCATTAGCAAAGCAAATTTCTTTTTGCTATTCAGCCAAAATTTTCCTTCTGCTTAATTTCATCCCATCACTCCTAGTAAAGCCCTCTGTGAGGCTGCCTGAGCTGCCTCTGCCACACTGTGGCTTTATTGATCTTGGCTCTGTACAAGTAATTCTTAACTGACTACTAGCAGTGCCAGTGCAGTGATAATGCTGGGCAGAGATCAGTTTTTTGGTTGTCTCTGATCCATGAGGCTGGAAGAGAGGAATGCAGTGAAAGAAAGTTTGGTGCTGCTCAGTAAACTTCCTGAATAACCATACGTAGCCATGAAAAATGATTTCTAAGTTTTCCTTAAGTCCTTGTCTGAGTTTTCACACATCAGTGTGGGATATGTGCAAATCTCCAGGTCACTGGGTGTCAGAGCAGGTGTCCTGAGATCAGGAGCTGCCTCATAAATACTTGGTTTTTGGATGATCTCTCAGGGCTCATTTTTGGCTTCCCGTAAGTCAGTATGTCAATGGTTTGTGGGGTCAAGGGAAGGATAATATTTGAGGAAAGCATTTTCTGAAAGTGAGGAAATTTGTAGCCATGTGGAGGAGAGGCATTATGAGAATTGACTTCTGAACTTCACAGCCTATCTTGGTTACGTATTCCAAAAGCATTGAACTTGTTCAGGTCCCCATGAACTATTAGGAAGAGTAACCCATGGACTCACTCTCACTTTGTTGAGGCCTGCCTTGTAGATCTAAACCACAAACTTTACTGGGGAGTTTATTCTGCTTCTTGGGCTATGACTCAGATGAATGGCTGAGCAGGAAAAGGATCACCAGATTCCCAAGTTTCTGTGCATGTACCCTTTCCATGCCTCAATTTACTCCTGGATGCAACAAGATGCATCTCCCAGATGTACTAGGGTGTAACACGTGTTTAAGTTAAAAAAAAAATGTTTGCAAGGCATTTTCAGCAGCTTTCTCTTGTTATCATGGAAACTGCTTGTACACATTTTTCATCTGTATAAAAAAAAATAGATCAACAGGATGTGGAAGGACACTAATAAAAGTTGTAAAACTGAAGCCACTGGTGAAATTATTTCCTATCTACATAAAAGTAGAGGAACGTGTAGGGGTTTGTATGCTCTGTAAAATATAGTCATTCTGTGGAAGAAACAGCACTCATTTGTACAGTTGCTTCTCCTTTTGAGTCTGTTGAAACACTAGCATAAAACTATAGCTCTCAAGCCTTAGGCACTACACAATTTAAAAGCTGAGATATCAAACTCCCTATTTTAGGACATGAAGCCCCTATCCATGCAGAAGGAGCTTAAGTGAGGAAAATAGAAGCCCAGAAAATTGCAGCATCCTGCTACTGAAATGCAGAGCTTGCTGGGTGGACGCTGAGCCACCCACATACTGCTTTGTGTTCCTGGAGGCTGGCTGTGCAAGTATGTTAATAAATGAGCTGTACACCTTTCCACTGTGATCGCAGAAGCTAAGCCAATTATTTGCCCATCAGAGTGAGGTTACAGTGACCCCGGTCCCCTTTTCCTCTATTCATTGTTTTTGTATTGTTTTGCTGAGTGTGTAAATGCAGAGATGATTAATTGCCTTGCTGGCCTGATTCTGTCTCTGTGGCATCTGCTTATATCAAAATGTTCTGGCCCAAATGACTAAAGTGTGTCAAGTTGTGGTGATTAAAGAATTACAAAATACTTTCTGAGCATCCTATTCTCAACTCATTGGGACTTTGGACAGAAGCCCAGATGACGGGGAGAGAAGGGGAGGGAAAGAAAAAGAAAGAATAAATTCTGTGAGAGGGACTTGGGCAATATTTTGCTCCATTTTATTGAGAAGAGAAGATTGATGGTAAACATTAGTGAAACAAAATTGCAGTGATTTGTATAGATTCCCAGGTGGACAAGTTTAACATTAAAAAATATTATAGCCTATTCTATCACAGAACTATTGTATGGATCATAAAATGAACAGGCTTTATATATATAGGCAGGAGAGTGTGTACCTCTAATATGGATAGAGGCATCTCATTTCCTACTAATAGATTAAAATTCTGTGTTGGGCTGGAATAGTGAAGTGTTTAACTTTCTGCTAATTCTGTGGATGATTGCTCTGGGGAAGGATGCACCTGGCAAGCTTTCATTTTAGATGCCAAAGCAAACCCATTGGGTCTTGCTGAAATGACCCCAAGCCACCAGTGCCTTAAAACCAACAGCTCAGGTGTCTTGTTTGTTTCTGTTGAGCTTGTCAGCCTAGCTGTGCGTGCCCATGGCTCTTGTATGTGTAAGTGTAGCGTGGCACATCAGAGCTGACAGTTTAAGTGCTTTCTCCCTGTTGCTCAAGTGTGTGGCGGGAACTGAGCAAAACTGAAAAACAGCTAAATAGAAACAAACACTTCAGGATGAGTCTTTTATCTGGTGTTTTTAAACCAAGTTTCTTAGGGGTTTCTATAATGACTTTTTTATTATTATTACAGCCAATGCTTAGTGACAGCTTTGGTAATACTACCATTTGCTGGCTTCTTACCAACAGCCATCTCTTCTGGCTGTGGTGGGAGATGAGTTGATGTTCCTATCCCATCCTTGGGTTTGTTTCTGGTGTCGGCATTGAAATACTGGAATCTGCAACCGTAATAAAAGCAAAAAGCCTGGAAATAGGATGCTCCTTTTCTATCAAAAAGATAACTGTACACATTAGGTTGTATATGCCATGATGCTGGGTGCTGATAGGGACTGTTGAAATGTTGGATGCACCTGGAGCTCAGGTGTACCCAGTGCACTGATTTTTTGGCTTTCCTAGAAGATTCACCCTGCCTTGCTTTAGCTTAAAGCAATACCTACTGGTTTTATCATCCTAAAGTAGTAGAAGAAGAGCAGTGATAAACTTCACCATGATGTGACACCAACCTCTGCTGCGCTAACACACCTTCAAATGTGGCCAAACTGCGAGTGAGGCAAATGGGCTTCTGTGCTTAGCCCTCCTATATACTTCAATGCAATCCTTAGCCTCCTTAGGGTATAGAACTTATCACCAAGGTAAAAGGGAAGGCAAAATTTTGATGGTATTTAGCCATCAGATTTCCACTGGCTATATGTGTCATTCTCCAGTGTCATATGCTGTCATACTGGACATCTGCTTTCCTTTAAACCATGTAGAACTGATGATTTGAAGTTTTTTTTTTTTTTTTCAGAGATTTAAAAAGGATGGATTTTTTTCTTCCTATATTAATTATTTCAAAGGCTAATGTTTCTTTTTTGGAATTGAAAGTAACATTTACTGCAATCATGTTTTTGACAGCACTACATAGTTTACTGAAATGAAGAAAAACAATTTAGCCAAAATAAAATTAGGGAGATAAACTGCTAAAACTCCTATTTCTGGTTTTGAATTAAAACAATGACAACAACAACAAAAAAGCCCTCCAAAGTAGCCTTTGAAATGGTATTTTTTTTTTTCTGGATATTTGCCCCCAATTCTTTTTCAAGTTTTCTATTGTAAGTGTTTAAGAAATAGAAAATGTGAAATCAAATCCCTATTCCCTTTCTTCACTGTGTTCTCCCCAATAAATGTTATGAAATGAAATACGAATATTTTTTTCCTAAATGAACAAGGTCAAAAGAATACTCAGTATAAATAAAACAAATCAAAAATTAATCTTGAAGTTTCAATAAACATATTAATAGGCAGATTATCTTGAATATACTTTTCTGGGAAAGATGGATGTAGGTTTCCTGATCAGTACTCATTACTAATAACAAAACAGACTATCAGAAAGAAAAGTGATATTGATACTTTACATAATTTCCACTTTTTTTTGTGTCCTTTGAATGAAGATAGTCTCCAAGAGCTAGAACTCAGGATGTCTTAGTTCAATTTTAGGCCACATTGTAGCCTTCCCATTTGGAATTAGATTTTTTTTCTTAAACTGGAATAAATTTGAATACAAATTTATATAGTAGACATCACAGTGGAGTTTCTTACCATTCTTCAGGTTTACTGACTCTTATGGAGATTAATGCAGCATCTGGCTGTGTTTGGCAGAATATATTTAACTTTTTTAGTCCTTTCTTGTAATCCAGTCGTTATTGCTCACCATGTGTTCTCTCATACTTTGAATTTTCATTAATATATAGGTGTCTTTGGCAGATATTGGGGACTAAAGTCTGTAAAAGGAGAAACAATATGAAAGAACTGCATGTATATTACATGTAGCTTTTCCTGAGCATGAGCTATGGGTGGCAGTGGGGGAGTAGCTGTGGAGGGATGTTCAGCCTTGCCAATGCCCAGAGTCTAAGAATCTATTGAAGTTGCTTAGTGTAATCAGTGTAATTAGAAGTAATCAGTGGCAAAGGGAAATATGCACAGGTGTTCAGCTTTGAAACAGTAGCTCTTATTGCATACTTCAGTTTTTCTTTTTTCTTTTTTTTTTTTTCCCTGCCAGGTAATTTCTATTCCAGCAGACAAATTGCTCATGGATTTCACATGTCCGTAAGCTGGGGGAACAGATCTCTCATGGATAGAAACCAAGACTAGAATTAGGACACCTGGTTTGGTTCATGGTTTGCTGATCATATTGGGTAGTCTCCAGCAAGTTGCTTCCCTGGAGTTGTCTATTTGTACTGCTGGTTCTGTGAGGCAGCAGCTTTCTGTGGGTTGTAATATTCCATTTGGTGTCTCTGGACTGGTGATCTTCATGCCTTGCTGATCAGCAGGTAAAAATGTAATACTCTGGCTGAATCCCTTCCTCCCAGGGAGGGCATGACTGCTTCACATGGCCTCAGTCTCATGTGTGACATTTTCCAAGAGCTAGAAGTTGGGTACCACTGCTTTAAATGCTTCTGTTAGGCATCTATCATCCCCAATTTTAAGACTGCTATCTATGCACTCTTTGGTTTAAAGACGGTGGTGCTGTGGTGGGGGATGAGTTGTAAAAGCTATTATTTCCCCCAGGAAGTAAAGATTAATGATCCTGCATAACCTCTGTTATTATTCAGGTGGCTTTAGAACAGCTGTGTTAAAAGTGAAACAATGGGTTGTCACTTCTAAAATGCTGGAGCCATAAAGACAAGGGAGGAAAGGAATGGCAGATGTTTATCTCCATGTTTATACCAAGTTTTAGTACATCAGTCACTCATTGCTATCAAGACTTGTGGGGGAAAGATAACAAGATTTATTGGCAACTGTTGGGATAACCCACCCAGTGCATAAATATGTTAGTAAAACTCCAGGGAGTCTTGCTCTATCAAAATGAAATAGACAGAAAGGAGTGTGGGCCTCCTGGCTAGGCAGCAGCTGAGCTCTTTCCAGGAGGTCAGTTCTCCCTGATCAACGCGAACTGCAGAAAGCTTCTGGTGCTTTTTTCCTTCACATTCAGTGAAGGACTGAGAGGCACACATGAATAAAGCAGGGTCTTGCAGTGGAGGAGGAGTAAAAAGCAAGCTGTAGGATGTAGTTTGCATGTTTTCCATCCTCTGGTGTTTTTTTTCTCTTGGTGTTTTCAATCCTCTGGCTCTGTCCTCAACTTGCTCCAGCTTTATCCTTGAACTGGGGGTTCCAAAACTGCGTGTAGTATTTAATAGGTGCTGAGCAGAGTGAATGATCACCCTCAGTCACTGGATGGGCTGTTGTTCCTGCGCATGTTGGCAGCATTTGCTGCCAGGGTATGGGGCTGGCTTGTGTTCTGCTCGCTGTCTGCCAGGACCCCTGGGCCTCCTCAACAAGCTGTACCCCAGACTCTATGAGGAATTTGTGCTCTTGTTACAAGAAACAGATTATAAACACAGCATAGTTCATGGACTTGCCCAAGTTACACATGTCCAGGAGATGAGGTTGCCTTCAGGCACTCTGATGCAGAAGATTAGTTTTCTTCATCATTCACTAACCTGCCACTGTTTGAAGAACAAGCATAGCTTAATAAAAAACAACAGCATTTTAATAGCCCTGAAAGAAATGTTCTGCGTTCAGGGTCAATTCCAGTCTAGGGAGTTTTTATTCATTCCCTTTCTCCACTTGAAAAGGCAGTCTTTTTTTTTTTTTTTTTTTTTTTTTTTTTTTTTTTTAAGGCATTTGATAATCCAGGAAATGTCTCTGAACGTCTTAAAACACACCTACTTAATGGATGGTGTATTTGCTTCAGCATAATATGAAATTCTCCTTTGCATTCAGGTGTTACTGATACTACTTGGAAGTGACACCATATGTGTTTCCTTCCTTTTCTCAGATGTTGTAAAATTCTATCTTCTTGGGTTAAGAAACAATCTTCCCATTAGCTTCTGAATGTCTGAGCTAGATGAGGATTAGCTGCAGAGAAACCAGTGATCCTTGTGCTTAATTGAACTAATGTATTAGACTGCACAAATTTCACATCCATAGTGTTAAACCTCCATGGCTCCTTTAACAGGGGTTTATCCAATTGGACTACTATTTTGTTATTTTTATTAATACTAATAAAAATATTAACTACACAAGACTGACAATGGGCTTGATAGATTTTTCTTGTTCTTCCACGTGCTGGCATGCTGCTATAGCATTAGTGATGAACTTTTCTGATCAGAAGAGCCCCACATGCTGTAATGGGATGAGATAATAAAGCTGATGTGCTTTGCTTTGCCTTTGGATTAATGGACAAGTCTATCTCCAGAAGAGATCTGTGTGCAGAGCTGGAACCCAGTAGCTCATTTTTCTGATGGGTGCCAGGAACTGTAGCCTCACAGAGCACAAATGTCAATGGCTCATCAAATGATGAGCTATACTGTCAGTTATCCCATGTCTAGTCCTGATATAGAGGATTCCATTTTCTTAGTGACAAATTTATGCAGTCTAACAGTCAAAATGTTTCTTCGTTTATGTTTTCTGATGTTTCATCTTTAACATTTGTCATACTCCTGTACTTAATCATTACCCTGACCCTTTCCTCCCTTTATGCGTTCATCCCTTAGCTATTTGTATACCATGTTGTCGTCTTCCCTAAAACTATTATTTAACCATAATGATGATGTTACCATCAGTACTGTTTTAATGAAAAATAGGTTTCATTGCTGGAAGTGTCTTCTGTTTCCTCGTGGGGATTGAAATTTTTCTGTGCAAGACAGATCTGATATCTTCTTTTAGCTGTGCGTAATCCAGTTTTCCAGTTGCAAGGAGACACAGGTTGTGTGACTTAACACTTTACATGTTCTATAGCACTGGGAGACGTAAGGTTAGGAGTGGATCTGTTTTTTTTTTTTTTTTTTTTTTTTCCTTATATTTTAATTTTTGTTGTCAAAGGTGCTATTTGCTCTAGCATCTGGGAAGCTCTGACTTCAGGTACGTCTCAGATTTGGATGCTGCTCTGGAGCTCAAGACAAGCAAAAAAATGTGGGACTGGAAACTGAAAGCAAAGATGATTTAGCAAGAAATAGATATAAATAAGTCCTTATTATCAGCTGATTGAAAGATGGACTAGCTTTTGCTACCACTTCCTGGACATCTGCAGGAGGAACTCCGTCTGCTCTAAGTTTTGGGACAGTGTCCAATGCTAAGCTCTCTTCCCACATACATAGCAAGTCAGAAAGGCTGGCCAGAGAGGTTGCTTTCCAGTGCCTGTGCACCTGGATGGCTGAAACAGTTTTGTCAGATGCTGGCTTTAGTCAGAGGTGGGTATGCTGCTGAGTGCCCAGTTTCTACAGCTGCTCTGGCACCCTTCCATGAAGCCTAGCCTAGATGTGGCCATGGTCCTTCACGCAAAACCAGAGCAGAAGGACAGCTGAGCAAACTTGCTGTGAGACACAGGAGTCCTCAGGCTGCTTGAGCCAAAGCAGGAAGAGATCCAAGACTCAGCAGCTTCATGGCAGTGTGCTGACTGCGTGCCTGTGCAGATGGGGATATCTGGGTTTTGTGCCGCAGGACTACTGTGAAGAACTGCAAGTGTGAAACAAATTGAGTGCCTTAATTAGAGGGGGGCGGGGGGAAGACCAGAAAGACCTGAGTTCCCATGCCACTGCTCCTATATGGTCATGGGTAATGCAATTAACTGTTCAGTGCAAGCCATCTGTTACATAAGCATCATGATACTTACCTGCCTCTGAGGGCAATTTACTTAATTAAATTCCTGAGATTCAGGTAAGAGATACCTTTAAAAGGTAGCTCTGTGTTTAGAGGAAGTAATGGAGCTCAGTTTCCAAAGGCTGCTTTGTGTGGTTTGTTGCCAGCTCTGACTGAAACTTTCCCCTGAGCCAATACTTCATGAGGGTTTTTGTTCCTTCTAATTTTCTCTTCAGGACTCAGAGGTGCTCAATAAGAGGTAAGTTTGGCCTTTCTTGTAGAAAGGGTACTTCCAGGGGATGTTTCCTGGATGTCTCTTTTCTGCCCAACTCCCTTTTTTTCTTTTTTTTCTTCTTTTTTTTAAAGATTAAACAATCTTTGTCTGTTTACAAATGTTACTGCTGCTGTAGAACTTGGTCCAAGTCAGCCAGCAGATTCAAGCAGCGTAGCAGGAGGGGAGGCATGCAGATCTGTTCACTTGCAAATTCACAGGGCAGCTTGCAAAAGCCTTGCTTTGGAAACCATAAGATAGATCTGACCAATTGCCCAGAAGTGATGGAGGAGTTGAAGCCTTACCAGAAGGCACTGTGGTGCAAATATCTGGCTTGGGTACTGTTAGAAAGAGGTGTTGGGGTCAGGGCTTCTAAATCACTTGGATGTTTTGCTGCTCTAGTATAAGACTGTCCTAAGGATATCCACATCACTTTCTTCATTTTGATCATTCTTTTTGTGTCCAGACACATTCCTGTGAAGAAAGTGTGGTTTACTGATTTTTGTCAGTGTTTAAGGCCAAGGAGAGACTGTCAAAACCTGTTAACTGATCCCAAGTCTCTTGTGCTGATAGCTCTGCTGCAGCTCCCCTTGATGTAACTCTTTTCTGCTGACAGGTTGTCTGGATGGGAAGGGCTTGGCAGGATTTTCAACTGGTCCAGACTTCCACAAACAAACTGGAGAAAAGCAGTTACATAAAAAAATACATTAAATGCAATAAAACAACATGTATAATACAAACAAAACCTACAATAAAAAGACATCTGCCTTTAAATTAGGATGACAAATGCATTCCAAGTTCACAAGAGCAGCTGGGGAATTGCTCCCTGCAAAGGAGTGGATGAAGAGAGGGCTTAAATTGAGGACCATATCTAGTGTCCTCTATGTGAATGCAAATGTATTCCTGCTGTGGTTGAGCTTGCTGTTGAGTCAGGTTACAACCTTATGCTTTTTCCTATTACAGTCACACTCTTGGTGAAGGGCAGTGAGGAACCCCTCTGATCTATGCTTCCCTAGGACTGAACTGGCTTTGGGGTTAAATGCAGAGTAACATCACTTACTGGTGGAGGAATCCGCTGGTGCAGGAATTACCCTGCAGATGCAGAGTCTGGCTTTTGGGCTTGCAGCTGCAGGGAAAGTGAGCTGTGAATAAGCATTTAATTGAAAGCCAAAGTAGCTGTTTACTGACAGAGTAGAAGGGTGTCTTGCCCTTTCTTATGTGTAATCCATGTGAGATCACTCAGCCTTGTTGACCTAACTTGTTTCCAATATTTGTTTGTTTTCCCTTTTCCAGCTGAATTTATATGCTGTGCTTTTCATTCTTTCATTTTTTTCTCCCCCGAGCCCTGCAAGCTTCCTGTACTGCTGATCTTCACTGTTAAACTGCTGCTGTGCTCTTATCCAGTGGTTGTGCATCAGTTATGGAAATCTGATTCTTTTACCAAGCCAGTTAAATTCTGCTAACCTTTGCTCAACAAGTAATTGCAAGTTGAAAGTGAAGAGATGCAAGAAGCACTACTGGGATAAAGAAGGGTTTACAGGTCTGGAAAAAGAGATTTAAAATTCTTTTGGGATAGCTAGAGTAAAGGTTTTGAGTCAGGAAAAGAGATGAATATTTATGGAATCCCACTGATTGAATGGGGCTACTTAAATCTGCTTAAATTCTTTGCAGGTCTGAGGGGTTCATTGCTTGAAAGAATGATGTGGTTTATAATGCTTTTACTGGCTGAGTTGCTTATAACTGGTTTGTACCTGCTCAGCTTTTTTCCTATTTACATATACTCTGTTATGAATATGTAGTGTCAACACTTTCATTTAGAAAATCATCTTGGTCAAAAGTATAGAACAGGAAAATATTTTACCAAGAAGGTGAAGCTTTCTCACATAGATTACAGAAATAGCGTAATAGCAGTTTAATATTCTGATGTGTCTGCTAATGGCCTCTGACTCTAAAAGCTCCCTACAAACTAATACAGATTGTGATTACCAAGAATTCCTGACAATTGGCTTGTGTGTGCATATAGTACTAAAAATCTAAACACATACAATATAGGGATGGCTAGGGATTAGTGACCAGAACTGGCTGGCATTTCTCTCATTAATATTAAAATAATTAGTGTCATGTGAAAAGGTTTGAAGGATTAAAAATGTGGGAAGAACTGAAATGAAATGTCGTTCTTACTGGTTACTTAGAAGGTTCATTCCCCCCTTCACAAGCTGCCTGTGAATTGAATGGAGCTGAGAAGAGCCTTTAGACCTAGCTGCCAGAGAGGGAGGCAGGGTTGTCTCCACAGAAGGCCATGAGCATGCCTAAAAATAAAGGTTGTGTATCTGAGGAAGAAACTGAGGTTCCCTACTTCCATCAGTCTGCTTGGATGCCACTTATCAGCTGCGCTAGGCAGATATCAGCTTGACTTTTTTTCCCCTGATAGAAAATCCCTTTTAGATTCAGAAAATAGAGGAGGGAAGAGGCTTTGAAAGTGATCTATGGAAAACTCACTTTGTTAGGAGTGTTTCCACCTGCAAATTACTCTGACACAATTCCCAACCAGCTATAGTAGTTAATAATTTTCTTTAAATATTTGAAGAGCAGTCAATCACAAACTGGAAGGGAATTTGATTTAAGGATGCTCAAGATGCTCAGTGAGGAAGGTTAGAACAGCTCTTTATTAACTGCTTAGTATCTGGGCACTGTGCTAATGAACACTTCAGAAACATCAGAAGCACAGTGTAGATTTGCATAGGCTTTATTATGAAAAAGTGTCCAGGGCTTGAAAGAAGGGCCCAGCATTGTAGATAGTAGATAGACAGAGGTGGTTTATTCTGTGGATGTAAGTAAATCCAGGAAGGATGTAAAGGGAAATGAGCTTCAGGATGAATGAGCATGAGAATGCAGGCAAGGTCAGCAAGGAATGGGAACGTGGCCCTGGCTGTCAGTCCTAAGGAATCCTGAGTGATGCTCTAGGTGAGGGGAGAGGTAAGACAAAGCTTCAAGATGCTCACAAAATGCCAGAGACATGACAGCAAAACAAGACAGAGATGGGCTATTTGGAGTATTTCTAAAAATGGATACAGGGATGTTTATGGCAGCAATTCATTGCTTGGAAACAGATGTTTAATATCTAAGCTTTGTGTAATATATGCAGTTGTGTCTCCAGGGAATTAAACAGCAAGAATTATTTGGATTGCCTGCATAGATATGTATTGCTGTTCAAAAGCTGAATCTTTTTGTTTGTGCTGTTTTGATTAATTTCCTGGATTGAAGCTGCACATGAAAAATGTTTCAAGCCACTTAAGACTGAAGCTGTTACTTGGTAGAAGCCCTTTGCAATTGATTATCAAAACCCTTTTCTGTCTTAGGGCTTAGTTTTTCCTTTGGCTTTGCAGGCTGGACAGCTGGGTGGGAGAGCACCAGATTGCCCACTAAGGATGGAAAGATGAGTTGAAATTTCTTTCTCTTGTGTGTGAACTGAGTAACTTCTTGGCAGGAAGCTTTCTCTTCTAACTTGCTTGCAATGTCTCTGTCCTGGAAGCAGCAGAAAACATGTTGTGTTTGAATTCTGTTATATTCAGAGTAGGAATAGTTGTAATTGGCACTGTTATTTGTCAGAGAAATGACCAGAAGCCTCAGAACAGGTCTCTGCTGTGCTCAGAGCTGTACATCTACATGTCTACCTGGTAGTTTTTCTCTAAATTCAATAGCCTTTACATTGTCTGGTACTGTTAATGTAACTGCTGGAATCCACCTTCAGAAATGAGCATCTGAGCTGGGGAGATGTAGCCCCAGTCAGCACTCTGGGGTGAGGCAGGTTATTTGCAGCTAATTTGGCCCTTGTGTTTAATCTACTCTTTGTGCTGCCAATGAGACTGCTTTGAGCCTTTATCTCAGAAAAACTGCATGTTTTCACTGTGCAGGAAAGGAAACTGGGAGAGGTGAGATCTCTGCCTGTGACAGCTCCCCATTTAGTTCTCTCTAGATGAACTAGTTTTTCCCATAAGGTAAATTCTCATATTCTATCATCTTAATCAAGAGTCGTTACCTTATAAGATAGTGGACTTGCAAAAGCAGGAAACAGACAATGTTTGGTACTCCTATTCTAAGAAATACTCTGTGGAAAAGACATTGCCCAGGCTGGCAGAACTGGTGTGGTTCAGTACAGGTTTATTGGCTTGGGTCTGCTTACAGGCATGGTGTCCTGTACCATGTACTGGAGAGGAAAGTATCATGCAGAGGCTGGTCTGGGGCTGCACTGCAACCCCTGCATACTTTCATACTTGTGTGTGCTGCTGTGCTGGGGGGTCAGAAGGTAGCTTGGTGCCCTTTGACTGCCCCTATGTTTTCCAGATGCTGTCTGTGGGCTCTTGGTTACTCTGTGGCCCAGCACTTCATGCACCCATTTAGTGGTTGATGTGTGGGGTCTTGCACAGGGAAATACTTCCGAAGAGCTTATGCATCTAGTGGAAATATGTTACAGGGCATTTCCAAATGGGGAACTTCTGGATGCAGTGCAAAAAAGAATTAAAACCTCAGCCAGTTAAGTTAGAAAACAAATCCCTATTAGCAATGTGCTAGTAAAGAAAAAGAGGTAAATTGTGAGAAAGTCAAGACTAGCAAGGGCAATGCCTGTGGTGCATCTCTGAGTGGTGGAAGAAATGTACCACCCCATATCCCTCCCAGCCAGCTTTGCTATATGTTTTCTTCTCAGTGGCTCCAAATGCATGGAGATTTATTGTAGTGCCCCAGGACCTGGGTTCCAGTTTGACATGTCTGATGGTGTGGGATGAGCTGTCTGTCTGTACCTGAGTTCCCATCTATGGCAAAGGGCCACCAAGTATGTTGAGACTCCCAGTGAAAAGCTGTTTAGGAACAGAGCAGGATTCTTATTTACTGTGTGCCATGTTACTGTTGTGGAACAGGATAGGAAAGATGGCATCTGTGCTTCTGCATGGATAGGCATGTTAATTTAATAGGTGTGCAGACCATCTCTGTACTGAAGAGCTAGGATCTGGGGCTTTGGTTTGAAAATCTGTCGTGTCCCCTTGAATTCCAATGGTTCCAGATCAAAACCTTGCTTATTCAGACTAAGCCCTCAAATTGTTGATACTAAGCTGCTACAAATCCCATCTCTGATGTGGAGCTGGCTTGGCTTTGGTAGATTCAGCCTTAGTTTTTGATTCTGTTCACACATGTGCAGCATTAACAGCTCAAATTGATGGAAGATCTGAGGAGCAGAAGTTACTATTTCAGCTGTCTTGCAAGTCTTGAATCAAAATCATGTAATATGGCCGTACAGCAGCACTTGTGCGTGCTTTTTCTACCTGGAAAGTACAACCTACCTCACAAAATGTTACCAACAAAGCAACTTCTGAGAAAATTGGCCTATAAATATCATCTACTGAATGCGACGAGGCATCTGGAGAGGCTGTCTGCAATATGTGCACTTTTCCTGTCTGAGACGGGACTTCTGCTTGCTGCAGGTGAGCTGTTGAGCTTCCATCTAGAAGGAATCCATGGCTGGCAACAAAATAGGAGCAGTCTGTACAGTAGGAGTGCAATCTTCAGAGTCTCATGACCTGGCTATGCCTAGCCATCCACCTTTGGGTTATTAATATCACTGCTTCTGCCCACACACAACCATCAAAATAAGTTCTGGGTGTGAAGGGATATGTGACCTTGTTGTGTAAAAGACAAGGGGACAAATTCACAGGGGATATCTGCAGGAGGAATAGGGAAGAGAGTGTTTGATTAGGGGGAAGAGATCCCAAAGGAATGGGTGAAATGAAAGAAAGAAAAGGAAGGATCCAAACCCTGAGTTTTCCACTGATTAACTCTTTTTTTTTTTTTTTTTTTTTTTTTTTTTTTTTCCACTCTAGCAAAAAATTTTGCTGTTAGTTTTTAAACACCTTGGGAGAATTGTATTAGGCAACTGGAAAAAATGCCTTTAGGTGTTAAAAGTACACAGACTGGGCAACCTGACCCAGATGGCTTGCATTCAGAGGAGACCAAGAAAAGGAATACAGTGGGAAAGCTGCGTACCTATGTTACTGAGTTGTGAGCAATCTCTTACTCTGGTTCTCCCATTCTGCACCAGTCCACCCTGCTTGCAAAGTGATTGTTTAAATTCACCACTGTGCTACTGGATGTTCTTTACAAATTTGTTTTGCTATTTAAATTAAAAAAAAAAAAAAACAACAAAAAAAAACCACTTGTTTATAAGGGTGTTCAAGCATTCTCTGAAGATGCAAGCAGCATGTCTGCTTAAAAACAGAATAAACCTCCTACTTTATTTTTTTTTTATCTGGAAAGCCAATAATTCTACAGTGCAAATCCAGAAGCACTTCATTTTTTTATTTTATTTTATTTTTTTTATTATTTTTTAAAAAGGCCAGTTCAGTGCGGGATGCTAGATAATACTAAAACAACAGATAAACAAGCTGACAACAGTAAGCCCAGAGAATGCATCTTTTGCTGGACTCTGCATTACTAGAGAAGGGCTCATTATGTATGGAAATGTGCAAAAGGGTGTTTGTGCATATTTTGGGAGTGCTGCTCTGTAAATGGTTTTGAACCAGGTCTGCTTCACTACTGGAGCTGTAGGAAATTCAACACAATGATGGAGGGACCCTGACTGGATGTTTGACAAAGCCATTTTTTAGCCATGGCGTTCTTTTACTCTATGTGAAAAGTGCCACTTTTTCAAAGAAAAATCTAATGTATTAAAAAGGAGGAGTAAGAGGGGGAAATGCCTAGACATAGCTAGAAATAAGCAGACGCAAAATTCAAGTGTGTTTACTGGCAAAAATAGTTCAAACTAGAAGGGTAACAAAAAAAAAAAAAAAAAAAAAGAACAATTCTGGAACTTCGTAATTCTTGTTCATTAAGGTCTTCTTTTCCTAATGTCTGCATTGCTAACTCCTAAAACAGGCTTATGAGTTGAACCAAGTCTGTATGGCACTGTGCATGATTTCCTTATCTTTTTCTATCCACTGTCCTACTTTACATCTCCGTTACATAAGGCAGGGCTCATTATGGCAGTTGGCTATTATGTTTTACAAAGAGAGCAACATTTTTCGAAGTCAGTTACCTGTTTTGCTTATGTCCGGTATTACCAAGTGTAGTTTTTCCATTGATACCTAAAGTTCAAGTGAGGACAAACATTTCTTGAAATTCAGCTCTCCCTGAAGAGAATATAAACTTTACTGTTGATGCTGATGTCAACATGCTTTTTCCCTTGCTGGTCTAAAAGTGTGGTACCAAGAGAAATTGTTATAATCTTAAAGAACCTGGTACAAATCTTATTGGAATGCTTCTTGCTGTCTCCTAATGAGCATTAGATCAGGCCTTCATTAGGTTAGAAGACTAAATGAAACATTGCTGAGTCTATTTCTTACTTAAAACTTCCCTGAAATACTGTAGAAAGTTCTCTGTACTCTTGTATCTATCAAGATGATGGACCAACCAAGGCTACTTCCTAAAATTTATCATTGGCAATATGTGCTAAGTTCTCGGTGGAAGGTCTCAATTACCTTTAATTATGGTAAAAAAAATTTTCAGCTTTAATTAAATATAGATGGAAGTTCTTCCTTAGTAATTATTCCTTGGGAGAATTATTTTAAAGTGGATACATTTCATGAGAAATGTTTCTGAGGGATTCAGCCTTGGAGGAGATGGAAGTTACAGAAGCAAAGTGGAGGGAAAAAGTAATTTTATCACTTGATATCAAAAAGTTTATCTACCACTGAGTTATCTTTCTGTGTTCTTAGTTGCTGGATGAAATGTTCACAAAGTGCACTTGGGTTTCAAGGAGTTTCTCTGTAAATCATAGTACACAAAGGCAAAGATTTGGTCTTTGTATTGTGATTGTGGTCCAGACCCTTTCTACGCAAGTGTGGTTTTTCTATGCTGGGCTAAGCAGATACCAGAGTTAGTTCTCTTCTTCCAGGAATGTGCAGTGTGTAGTCTTTTCTGTTTTGCAAAGATGCAGCTTCATTGTAGAGTGTTCTGTAAGAAAATGAGTATCTAAATTCATGTAAATCAGGCTTAATCATTGTTGTTCCCTTCAGTACTGCAGGTAACACAAAGGCAGTACTGTCCATTTTCCTGGAATGAATAGGGTAGAACAGGAGTCCAGGGAATCTACACGGACAAGCCAAGCTCTGACAGGAAAGTCTGTAGCCAAGTACAGAATTGAGGTAAGTACTTCATAACAGATGATCTTTGACTGAGTAACAGGACTAACTTGTCTTTCTGTTCCTCTAACTTTTTTGTTCTCCTTTTTGTCCTCTGCAAAGGTTTGTTAGTATGGCACCTCTTTTAGTAATCTAATGGAAAGATTTTTTTTTTTTTTCTTAAATCTCCCCTGGTCAGTTAACACAACTGTGTTAAATTAGGCCGCTTTTGCTTGGTCTTATGATTGCGTTGTAAGATGGTGTAGAACAGTTTTCATCTTCACAGTAAAGAGCAATTAATGACTCCACACAGCTCCCTAAAAAGCATAAAGTAAATGTAATTGTCCTCATTATCCTGATTACAAAGCTAAAGGTATACTAAAACTTTCTGGTTGAGATAATGAGGGTTTAATATCACTCTCTGCAATTAAGTGCTGAGGTAAAAGTTAAGCTGGTAAGAGAAGCTTCTTGCTAACATCAATGGGAATTGGGAATTCTTATCAAACTGAACTCGTGTATGTTGACATTTTACTGACCTTACTCTTGCTGCAATGTTGATATTGCAGCTGTGAGAAAGGTAAACTGAGATCAAATCAAAAAAAAAAAAAAAAAGTTTCCTTATCTTGTGCTGGGGTCTTGCTCTTTTTTGGCCTGAACAGTTTTTATTGATCTTCAAGTGCTGTTGTTGCTAGACTGAGCTATGTACATAGGCTGCTGTCTTCCACTGACATGTGCGACTGGTTTCAAGTTTCATGTAGCATGAGGGTTGCTGGCCGAAGCAGTAATGCTCCTAGAAAAGGGAAGCCTGTAGAGTGTAGATATCAGATAAATATACAGAGATGTCTCTACAATGCAATAGTACTAACACTTTAAGAAGTATTGCATTTAAAATTTAATACCTGTCTCTATTCAACTGGGATGTGTAAGATTTAACAAGCTGCAGTTTGGACAGGGAGTCTGTTATACACACTGTGCAAACAGACATGTGAAAGCACCCTTTGGACTGGTTAGTCTTTCTGTGTTGGGCATAAGGGGAGCCTGCATAATGAACTCAGACTGGACAATGAGTGTGGAGAAAAGAAATGATCTTAGATGAATTTTGTGTTAAGTAATAAGTAGCACCTAACGTAGAAAATGAGTAGTGACTTGTACAGTCCAAATGACTTAAGGTCTTTTAGAGATTGTATCTGTACAGGTCTTCCTTTCACTGCTGACACAGTTCTCAGAGCAAAAAGAATTTGACTTCACTATTTGATCAGGAGAAAAGGTTTACAATCACCATCATATCTAGAACCTTGGATATCTCTGTAACAGAGTCCAAATTAAATCATTACCTGATGTGTGAAGCTGGAAGAAAGGTGTAATCAAAGATTTCACCTTACTGAGGTTTTCTGTTCCTACTCATTATCAAGGCTGACAGTGGTCCTGAAGCTGGCTCTACATCTTCAGTCTAACAATGGTACCTTTCCAGCATGTAATCCAATTGCCATGTAGAGGTAAACATTAAAGGTACTTGAAATAGGGGAGTTGGCAATGGTTATGAATAAGTAGTTCTTCTAATTTTTTTTAAAAGTAAATCCATGCTTGAGCTGATCTGTGATAGACCTGATATCAAATCAAAAAATTCTCTCTGCTGTAGAGGGGCAAAAAAAAAAAAAAAAAAAAGGATGTCTTAAACTTTGTCACAAGTGTCAAAAAAAAAACAAACCAAAAACCAACAACAGAACAACAAACAGATCTTCTGTGTAAACCCTGTTGTTTACCTTATGCTTACCTAGAATAACTTTAACCAGACTTTGAATATTCATTATTTCATTTATATATTATATAATCAACTATAATATCAATTACATTAATATATATTGTATAGCGATTACATTAATATTAATCATTATTTATAATTAGGATATATTATATTTGGTAATATTAAAATTATCATGATTGTATTAATGATATATTAAATATATTAATAATTACATATAATAGGTATCTGTAGCATGCAGGTGTACAGTTTTTTTAAAAAATATTATCAATACAATCTTCTGATTCATTTTCCTAGAAAAAGAAAATTTCATTTCAATAAATAATCTCTTAGTCAAGACTTAAATGGTAAATTAAACCTGGCATTGGGTCAAAAAATGTCACAATGGGTTGATAAATATTTCAAATTCAGATTCTTCTACTTGCAGGCACCTTTTGATGACTATCTCTGTAGTAATCTAACAGTTTCATTCATTTATTGCAATAAGATATACAAATAATATACAATCGCACAGAGTTGTAATGACATCCACAGGAAGCATCTTGTTTTAGCTATACTGATTTCTAAACAATTCTAATGAGATCTAATATATGTAGAGGAGGCCTAGGGTTTTTGTTTTGTAGTCAAGGATATGGAGAGATACCACAGGATATATCTTTCCAATGAAAAGAGCTTAGACTTTGATTTCAGACAAATCACAAAAATCATCACAGTTTGCAGGCGAAGGACTCATGACCACTTAGTGAATACATTGCAAACTGTATCTGAAAAAGCCAATCTGCTCACAATTGTAGAACAAGTGTGTGGAGATCACCTTGGGAAAGGCCCATGAGAAGTGTTTTGCTTAGAAAGATTGAATGTGCCAGCTGAGAGCTCCAGACCCTAGAACTGCTCTGTCTGCACTTAGTGCTGAGCCATTCTCTCAAAAGCAGAGACATACCATGGAGCTTTTGGCAGTGGCGGGACAACCATTTTAATCAAAGTAGTCTCTTTCTCTGTGTGTCAACCTCAATTCAGTTTGAGTACCTGGAATAGCAAATTAAATTCACATCACTTAATACTTGTTTTGTAGCAAGGATAGGGAAGGGTTTGGGGACTTCATTTGCCAAAATCTTTGTGGGAGTTGAGGAAAGGTAAATGAAATAACGGTGTTCATGTGACATATCTCCAAAATGTTGTAGCTCCTATTGTCACAAAAAAAGCTTAGTGAAACAGCCATCAGAATCAACGTGACATTTTGTCTCAGTTTTTCTAACCTTTAATTTTCCAAATATACTGGAAGATTATTACTTTCTCCCTGGTCCTAGTAAAATGTAATTATAACAAAAATAGTCACTTTCACAATAAAATCACAAATGTGTTTTCATCTGATTACAGAAAACTGTTTGTTTTCCATACTGTTCTCTGACCAGGGATAGCACTACTGGGTCACGTATACTGAGCTCAAGGTAATTGCTTTTGTTAGGAGATTCTCTTGAGTGTGCAGAAAATGTTTTTGAAAAGGGGAGGAATTGTTTTGGGAAATTGTAGCTGTCTTCTTTCAAGGTATCATCAAAACAAGAATGCCTACATTTGTCATTTCCTATTGAAAAACTCTGAAGTTGTTAATGGGATTTGTTTTCAAATGTTTTAACAGACTTCTGTAAAGCTTCTGCTCTCAACTTAAATGCTGCTCAAAAGCTCTCTTTGCTATAGTGACTGTAAGCTGACAGGCCAATAGGAAACAACAGGTTTATCTACTATGTTAAAGTGGTATGGATTATGTGAAGGGCATTTCATAACATGCATTGTTGAGGGTGAGGAGGATATATATCCTGAGTATTCTTGATATTTTCATTAATCAGTATTGTTTCAAATGCAGGTAGCAACAGGATTTTTATATATTAAAATGCCTGTAGTAGCATTGGGCTTTCTAGTAGCACTCAGATGCAGCTTTTTTTTTTTTTTTTTTTTTTTTTTTTTTTTTTTTTTTCCTCTAGGTTGGATTAGTGTCTTTTTATTGCAAACTGCATTAACCCACCAAAATACTTCCTAGGTGGAGAAATGCTAGGGGGGTTGAAATGATTTTAAATTCTGGCTTAAAAATGCACAGCTGAATGTTATTTGCAACAGAGCTTGGGAGCACAGAAGGAAATCTTCGAGCTGTGTGACTGTCAAGAGGTATGAACACCTGACCTGTCCAAGCCTCATCCTTTTCAGGTCTTAATAGGTTAGTAGCTAGGATCACTGAAGATTTCTGAAAATCTTGAGCTGTGTAAAGTTGGCTTCTGTGTTGAAGAGCTCAAGTGACTACTCTTGTTTGCCCCCCCCCCCCCCCCCCAAGGAGAAAATAAAGCAAACATAGTATCAAATGAGGCAATAAAGTTGTTGTCAATACTTCCAAGGTGCGCTAATGTTCTTGGAATACTGGGTCTGAATTCATACAAACTAGAAGCAGTATCTTTTCTTTGTATATTAATAAAAATAAAGCTGTACCACTAGAGCTCTTGAGACCTCTAGAATTTGACCAGCAGAGTTGATGGGCAAAAGGATAACATCTGACATACAAGAAATTGCATCAAGTTCTTTACATTTGGATTTTTCAGCCTGAAATGCATGTAGATTCTCTTAAAAACATAAGGTCCAGAGCATTTTTTATCTGAAGCAAGCTACATTTTATCACCTTAGTGAGATCCTGTTAGCAAGATCTCTGTGTAGCTGTGTTTTCTTTCCTATCATTTTCAGCTTTCCCTGTTTTTTTTTTTTTCTCAGCTGACAGTTCTGTCCACCAATTCTGTAATTACTGTCTATCATTTTAAGTGACGGGCTAAGGGCCAATATCTAAGGTCAGGGCCATGAACATCTGACTTCCCTTGAGAGTAGAACTGGCTGAGTAGGAAGAATATTGATTCACTCAGTAGCTCAACCAAAAAGAAGGAACATTTTCAAATGCTTTTGACCTAATAGTGTCCCAGCGTCTCTACTTGAAGTAAGTTAATGAAGGGGTAAATCATATCTTGTATGAATCATGCATCAAATCACAAAAACAAGAGAGACTTTGAAAAAGAAGCCCAGAGGCTAGGCGCTCAGTTCTGGAAGCATGTCTGAAACAGGGTTTAGATTTAAAGAAATTGCAGAAATGTGTGAATTTGACCCCTGTCTGAGTGGAAACTGAACTGCTTTTGTGGCTACTGCAGTGGGTCTGCACTCTTTTACTTTACATTTACATGTTCCTATTGAAAACGAAATCTAATTCACACAAAGGGAGAGCCTGTAACTTATTCTTTCCTCAGATGATATCATTTAATTTAGAGGAAAATAATTACATTTCCTTTCCAGTTATTTCTTCTTCCTTTCCCACCCATACTTGTAGACTTGTAACACTCAGCTGAGTACTCTTTTCAACATTGGGTAACAGCCTTGATTACAAAGTACTAAAAACTTCCCAAGCTACCTAAAAAACATTGCAGGTTATGTAGAAAAAAATTACCTCCCTCACATCTCCTTTTTTTTTTTTTTTTTTAAAAAAAAAAAAGCCAAAGATGGTTCCATTATATCATTCATGACTGGGATTTAAGAAGCTTCTGAGAACTGAAGTGTCCATCTCCCATCTGATGGAAATGCCACTTTGGAATCTGCTGGTATTTGATTATCTGAAACCCTTGAAATCTGTGTTTGTGTCTGTGGTATGAAAGAATGATGTGGAAATGTCAAAACAGCTTTTTATATGATGAACAGTAACAGAGAAGCAGAATAGTGATCTGAAAAGACCTTTAAATGTCTTGGCTGAGTTTAACTTTCTTGGCAAATCTTAGATACAAATAACTAAAACAGGCAGTCCTGTAGAAGGGAAAAAGTGCCATGCAAGATGTGTCCTAATCTTCTGTGTTATACATTCTGATACTTTTATCCTTGAACATGAACAATTTATGTTCAGGAAAACCAGAAATTTATGTTCAGAAACCCAGGAAGATGGTTTCACTGTGACAGACAAGCATGTTTTTGAAACAGCTCAGTACTGGTTCCTTCAAAAGTATCTAAGTGCTTTCTGTTGCCCTTTTTGCAAAGAAATAAAGGGGAATGGAGAAAAGTTCTAGCTATATTTGTATGAAAGTCCAACAGAAATGTTCCTGTCTTCATTTTTTTTTATTTAAACTTGGTTAGTAGGAGACTTGTGAAATGCTGCTAACTGGCAGATCACTACTCATGTCCACATGATAGACAACTATTGCCAGATAGATGAACAGTGAAGATAAAATATAGTCTGGATGGGTTAGAAATGAATATTTTTTTGCATGCACTGAGCTGTTTTATTTCAAGTTTTGTATTTTATTCCTTTATTTCCTTCTGTTGTCTGTCCGCTCTCCCTGGCATTCACAGCACACCAACTTTTTAATGAGCTGCTGTAGAGCAAAGGGGTCCAAGGCCAAACATGAGTCTTCATCTTGGGTGGAAAAGGGAATAATTAAATGCTGAAAAGGTGGTGCAGTCAGATGGAGTGGAAATGAGGGTAAAAGGGATAATGAACAAAGTGAGGGCAGTTTTGATAAATCTCTTTAGGAGAGGGTTGTGACAGCCAAAGCCACTCTCTGATGTGGCATGGTTTTGCTGTACTTTTACACACCGATGACTGAGGGGAATGTTCACAAAACCTTGAGCAAGACTGCATACAACTTGCTTTGCCTTCTCAGGCTGGATGTTACATGGACAGAAAGTGACCTTATAAAGTGACCTTATACCTTAAAAGGCAATGTATAAAATGCTGATTTTTTTTTTCTGTTTCAGAGGCAGATCAATTAAGGGCTTTTGTGCTATATTTCACTTGTGCTCCTAGAGGTTGAGAGCAGCATAAATATTTGAATACTTCTGTTATTATGGTCAAGCAGTACAGGAGGAAGCCAAGCCACGATTAGGATGGGATATTTGGCATCTGTGAATGCATGGAAAAATAAATGGGCTGTGACATGAAAGAAACTGTTGCAGGTAGCTTTCTGAAATGATACCAGATCTGGCATAGCAGGCAATAGCTCAAGGGCAGGGCTTACATTCAGAGGGACCTAGAGAGGTTAGAAGAATGGGCCAACAGCAAACTTTCTTAAACAATTTCTTAATTGAGTAATTTCTTAATTGAGTAAGGGCAAATGTGAAGTTCTGAGTCTGGGATAGAATCAACCCCTGCAGCAATATGGGCTGGGGACAGGCTGGCTGCAGAGTAGGTCTTCTAAGAAGGACCTGGCAGTTTTGGCAGATAGCAACCCGAATGTAAGCCAGCCATGTGCCTTGGTAATGGAGATGGCTAACAGCATCCTTAGCTGTATTAACAGGAACACAGTTAGTAGATCCAGGGAAGTGGTTATCCTCTGTTCAGAAATCATAAACTGAGGTCAGCGAGGGTTCTCTGGAGGGAACTGCTAGAGGAAGAGTTCATAAGTGATATATTTTTTTAAAAATTCAACCATGAATTTCTGGAGTGTGAAGAACTACTTCTGCTACCTTGGCTGAAGCACTTTGATAATGGAGATGGAAGACGTGCAAGACTAGGAGCAGCTGCCAAAGGCCATCTTAGGACCTCAGAATGAAGAATTATCTGGCTGGACTGTAGGGCCATCAATGAAAGGAAGAGGGCCTGCTATGGGAACGATAAGGCATTTTAACTGAGTCACTTTTGCCTGTGGCCACAGTAGTCATCTGACAGCTGTGACACTCCCACCCATCCCCTGTATCTGTATAGATATGGGGACCCTACTGTATCCAGATTGGAGCTAAGGACATGATTTTATCAAAAGCAGGAGTTTCCACTCAAATTCAAATTTCTTTTGAAAGATATTCCTAATTAACTGAACTGTGCATAGGGAGTCAAAGGCATTTTAGAGCAAAGCTGGCACCTTGCTGTCTGTGCTGGCAGCTTTTGAGACCATATGCTAATCAAGACTGCCTGGAGATGTAGTAAGGTTGAGGATGTATCTGGCTTGATGGAGATGGATGCTCAGCCCCAGATCTATCACCTGTCACCGCTCCTTCATGATGAGTACTGGCCAATCTGTGAGCATGTGTAAGCGATACAGCCATGTTTTTGCCTGTGGTTCTGGACCCTTCACTCACTTGGATGAAAGATAAAAGAGGTAATCTTTGTTCTAAAACTAAATACTTCCTTTCACCAAGGACATTGTACAGAGGAAAAAAACAAGACTTGCTTTTTCTGTCTCCTTTAAAGGATGCCGAACATATTGTCAAAGATCTCCAAGAAATTCAATCTTCCATCCCCATCTTCTTTATCACTTGCTGATCTACAAATGCGGAATGTGAGTGTTGGGTTTGTAATGACTATTTTCTGAGTTTTTCTTATTCTGAGCAAATGCAATAGGAGCTGTACATACTGATTTGGGGAAAGAAAACCAGCTCAGGCACCTTCTTGGGACTGACCATGTTGGTTTGAGGGTTAGGTGGACTCTGACTCCCCACAGCATTTCTGAGCAGCAGGGAATATGCTTGGAAGAGAAGACACAATCCTATGCCTTGCTTCATTAGGTTTGTCTCCATCTCTTTGTAGGGAACGGAATGGGGGAGAGCTTCAAGGGAGATCCTCAACTGCCTAAAAGACTGAAGAGTTTAGACTAACCAGATTAGGGCATGCTAGTGTTTATGACCAACTCAAGGACCAGAGTAGCTAACACTTGCTAACCACCCATTCCTGACTTACTGGCATAACATAGATCATCTTACATATAAATCTGAGCAGGTAGATTTTGTCATGCATGTTGGAAATAGTCAAAATTAATCTTTCTATATCCATGGTAGGATGCTGTGACAACCCAATTTTTATTACTTCACACTGTCAGCATGACTGTGGAAAATAAAATCCAGTCAAAGCCCTGAGATATAGATTTTTAAATAGTTAATCTATTTAAGAAGTCAAATGGGGAAGAATTAGCTACAAACAAGGAAACTTGAATTTCTGAAAGACCCAGCAATTTGCCAGAATTTGTTGCAGACACCTCTTCAGGAAGAGCACAGCTATCTAAATCTCAAGGTATGACTACTACAGTGCCAAGAAGAGATATTTGGAAAGAATGCGCCCTATACTAACATACTGAAATGATCTTAATTATTCCTGCTTCTCATAAGAGCTAATTAACAAAAGAATAGGGTCTCATGGAGAAGTGGCTACCTACTTTCCAGGGTCTCAGTTACCTTCTTTCACCTGAGGCTGTTAGGACATATTGGCTAAATCAGGCAGAGAGGGTTCAAATACCTTTGTTATAGTTTATTGCCTGTAACAACTGTCAGCTTTCAGGAAAAGAACAAACAACAATGTGTAATTAGCTCAATTTTTCTAGTCTGACTTTACTAGCCAGGGATCTAAATAGGGTGTTCTCTTGGCTCTTTAAATTCAGGACAGCTAGCTGCATCTTTACTGGGAGGTATATTGTCTCTGCCAATTAGTTCCCAGCTGGAAAGAATATTTAGCAAATAGTTACCTTTTTTCATGTTGTGTTTTATTGGGTGTTTATTTAAGTTACTTCTGTGGCAAAAACCTGTTTCTACATAGAAGTGTAAGGTTTCCTGGGAAAAGTGAAAATTATATTGACCATTCAGGTAGCTAAATTAGAAACAATATTGCTAAGTAAGGATTGGAACAAAATATTTAAGGACATGGTAGGTTCAGTATCTCATGAAACCTTTGTCAAGATGGGTACTTTTCTGCAAGAGATTTTCCAGACCAAATGAGCTGTTGTGTATAATGTGAGTCTAAAGGATGTATTACAGAAAAAGGCAGATAACACCATTACAATATCCTTAAAGGATGTGGATCTGATTAAATTGCAGTGGTTCAGTAGACAGTGAGAGTCCAGCACTGATACAACTGAAAGTTTGAATAAGGAGCTATAGAATTTTATAGAACAATCAGCTCCTTATCCAAAAAAACTAAAGAGCTAAAAGTTCCATTATTTTCAGCACTTTCATTTTCTCTTATGTCTCTAGTGTAAATTCTTATGTTTTTCCTTCTATATCTTTACTTTGGTCTCTTCCTCGTGGATACATCTTTATTCCCTGAGTGGCTCTTGCTGGCTTGCTACATCACCAACTTGTCATGATGTCATGTATTGACACGTGGGGGCAGAAAGGTGTGATGTTGGGAAGGGTGTAGTAGGTTAGGGAAAAGCAGGGTGGGGGAGAGAAATGTAATTGAATACAACACTTCAAAGTGATTCATTGTTTTCTGCTTTCAGGTTTGGCCTGTGCTTGAACCATATGTTTTAGTGATTCTTGTTATTTTATAGGTTTCACATAGTGATTCTTAAGGGGAATAAAGAATGCAGATAGAGCTGAATTGGTGGCCTTTGAGCTCTAGGGCTGTTGAATACTGAACAGTCGCTTCACTCCTTATTTTTATTACTTTCTGTAATCCTTTAAAACCTTACCTCACTTTTTAAGTGACAGCCAAAATAAATCAGTTCTTTGTGCTATGTTTCTCCCTTAACTTCTGACTGTAACAACAAGAAGGCAAGATAAGTGTTGCACAAAACATTAGAAAATGTTTTTCAGATTATTTTTTAGGTTTTGATTTAATGAAGAAAAGTATAGATATTTTCATGAGTGGAAATGGTGAAGAACTCAGTGCTTTGAAAAAGATATGACAACTAAAATTTTAAAATTATCTTTTTAAATGTGAAATCATTGAAAAGCAGGGCTGGAAGAGATCACGAAAGATTGTGTAGCTCATGCCTCTGCCCTGTGGCAAGAGCACCTCAACCTGAACTGTTTCTGACAGAAGTGCATTCAGCCTCATCGTCAAGGTGTCCAGGCTACTGAAAATACACTCCACAGAAAGTCTCAGTAACCTATTCCTATGCTTTACTTTGTTGCAAGCAAAGTTTCTCTTGATATCTAGCTTGTATTTTCTCTGGAGGTACTTCAGATTGTAATTCCTGTCTGCACACTGCAAGACTGAACAGTCTGTGCTCTTTGAAAAAACTGCTCCAACCCATTTTAGATAAGATTAGGATAATGCATTAGGATGATTTTAAACATCCTGATTGTTGTTCCTCATCAGTTCTGCTTTTTTTCTTATTGATAATTTATTAATCCATTACAAGTTCCTGTTCCTCTGACAACATGTTTAATGAGAATCAGCTTTTCTTTGTCTCGATCTCTTTCAGTGGAATGGATAGAATAGTAACACTAGTGTAATAACATTTTTATTACTATGGAAAAATGGAATATGGAAGAAGGAACACATCATAAATATGGTGAAGAGATGAAGAGAAGTCCTGAAAAGAGATGCTGGGAAGAAAAAAAGAAAAAAGCCACCTAAATGCTGTCTCTGAAATTCTATCATTTTTATTGCATAATTGGGTATTATTGCTGACAACTCCTCACTTATGATTCCCTTTAAGTTTGAGCATCTGGATGGGTGTTGCACAAGAGCCCAGTTTTCTTCTCCCTATACAACAGAGTTTTGATTAATTAATCATTACTTCAGTTTGAATAATACATTAAAGATGCATTTGAATCTGCTTGGAAAAAGTACTAAAAAAATAAAACAACGAAAGGAAATATTGCTCTGGCTTCTGAAAGGATGTGCTCATCAGATGGTAAGGTAGTTGTAAAAGGTAAATGCGTCATTGGTCAGCCTGTGTTTCTTTTCCTGTTTGTTTATGTAATTTCTGTACATTGTGTGTGGTGACAGGCATGTCTTCAGTAATTAAAGTCTTATCAGCATTAAGAGCAGAAGAAATAACCAGGTGTTGAGTACTGAAGTGAGGACTGGTGCCTGGGTCATTCTGATTGCTGAAGCATTTGGGTGTGGGAAGAGCTTGGTGATGCAAAGCTAAGGGGCATCTGTACCTAAGCTCAAGAGAAAGTGCTTTCTTCTCCCTAAGGAAAGAACTACGGAGAAATCCAGACCCAATGAAAAACTATGTTGCTGGTCTTGTGTGGCAAGAGCAGCACGGCACAGAATGTACCTGTGGGCCCTGATTCAGATTTGCCTTCCCAGGTGACCAAACAGAAGACCTTTCCAGTCTTTGCATAGACCAATACCTGATATCAGATGTGACACTTGGCCGAAAGCCTGCAAAGATGAGCCCGAATATCTCCTGTGATCTTACTAGTGTGAAGGCACTGCTAGCTTTTAACCACAAAAGCTCGTGCTAGAGCTTTCCTCCCCCCACACACCTTTAATCCATTTTCAAGCCTAGCAATGCCTCATGTTTACCCAGCAGGCCCATGTGAAAAGGTCAGTTTTATTTCTTTGACCTTTTTCATCTTGGTAAACATTGGCAGCTGGAGGTCCTCACTACAGACATGTCAGCTGCAATGAAATGGTGTTGCAGGTAATGACATGCATACAGAGCATCTCTGACCTCTCTGCTGTTTGCCCATCAACTCAGAAGTCATCCTGAAATCTTAGCCACTGCAGAAGAAAGGAGACTGATTTGCTTTCAAGGAACATATGGGTGGACTTTACTTCCCTTTCTCCTTTCACTTGGGAAGTGGGAGATATTATTTGTGGTTTTTTTTTCCCCTTTATGAATATTTAAGATCTTAACTCAAAATCTTAGAGGTATAGGTGTACTTACTACTAGTGTGTAGCCATATGTTTTGTTATTGGTATCTAAGTCCCCATTTGTTAGCTTATGAGGATTTTTTTTACTAGATAATTATGCTTTCCTAGTTTAATTAACTTTTTCTCTGAACTGGGATTCTATGTCTGGACCTTATGTGGACTGAAGTTTTGGTGAGGATGGAGGGTAAATAAAGAACAAGTTACCCACTGAGATTTGGATAGTGGTATAATATCAGAATCAACCATAAGTTCACTAAAACATGCCGCTGCCATGGAAGCAAAGAGACTGTGAACACCATGAAAAACAGAGTTTTGTACCACTTCAGTTTTAGATTTATTCTTTCTATCTTTCTCTGGATTTCTTAAGGCTGACATTAAACAGGTACCAGTGTCTTTGCCAAGGTTAATCTGTGGCTATGTATTACCTTCAGCCACTGCTCCAAATCCTGTAGCCCCTCTCAGTGGGGACATGCATGGGTATGGAAGTAACTCAAGTTGCTATATATTAGGGCTGCAAGTGTTTCTAGGTTTAGTGGTAGTCACCCAATCCCCATTAGATAAGTGATGTTTTTCTGCCTATCCTATGCAAAACAGAAACTCGATTACTACCTTTGGTTTCTCACTTATGTATCTTCACTCAATTACCTTCAATGTTCAATGTACAGAATGTTTTTCGCTTTCTGCAATGCAGTGAAGAACTTATTGATAAATTTTGATAAAATTTTAACAAATTTTATGGTTAGATTAGTACCATGCAAAATGTAGGTTTCTCTTGGTGAAAGCTTTGGCTTAGTGTCGTATTAATGATCTGATACTAAACTTTCAAAAAACAAAATCTTCAAAAAAACAAAACCATTTCTGGGTAATGATTGGAACGCTCCTGGGAACTCTATAAGTCCTTTTGTCCCTTGGTAATACTTCATTGTGGTTGTTGCATTTTTAATATTTGGTTTAAGATAGTGACATGCTCTGATCATTTCTGTTAAATGCATGAACATCTGTTTTTTGTTGTGGTTTAGTGTTTGCCGTTGGCTGAAGATGAAAGGAGAGATCAAATGGTTTGAAGTTGGCTTTTTTTTTTTTTTTTTCAAAGTTGCCTTTGTTCATAAGCTACAGCACAGGAATTGTGCAGCAATTCTAATTGTGACTGACAGGCATTGATAGAAAGGAGGAAAATGTGACTGAAGGTATATTCAGTGCGCTAACTCAGTAGTGTGAGAAAAATCTTAAAATTGCACCATAAAATTGTGCAAGCTTTACCTAATAGAGAGATGAGGTTTTAGAAAGTAAGTGCATCATTGTGCAATCTGTGCATGCTGCATGGTAATTAGAGACCTGCCACTTTGCCCAGGAACTGAAAAGAATTTGGTATTCTCTGCCTGGTGACCCAAGGGTGAGGATGTAGGTCCTCTGACCTGTGGCAGTTCTAAGTGAGGGGGAGGAAGTGAAACCCCTGTTCCTAGAGCTTATTTTAACCTAAATTGAAGCCAACATCCTCTTAGCAGGTCATAGTTTGGGGGCTTTCTGTTTTGTCCCTCCTCTCTTTGAATATTTTTGTATTTATTACAATAACTTGATGGTGGTTACCTCATGTCATTAAATAAAAATGTCAAAGAAAGGCCATTCCACCCTGTGCATTTAATGATATATGTTTGAAGATGAATAGATGACGAGCTTCAATGTCTAGCGAGAAATTGGAGAACTTTGGATGCTGAAATGGGTGATTAACGCATCAGAAAGTATGAACAATTGCTTGCTTGCTCTGAGTGATGTACACTTGCAAGCCTGATGAATATCATTTCATCATATGCGTTGTATGTGTCTGGCTAAAGCTTTCTTTAAATACCTGCTACATCTCTGTGTTTTGGAGAGAATGTGCTGTCAGCTCTGGCGAATGGAGAGATCACTCTGCTAGACTTGTACTGAACAAATACTTCCTTTAAATGAAGACACCTCTTCTATGTTTAAAGTTAAGCAAGAAAAATCTGTCCTACTGCAAAAGCTAGTGCCTGAGCTCCCACTGGGCAGAGAGGAGATGATTTCACTCCCAAAGGATGAGTCATAAAACATGTTGGGTGAGTCAGTTTTTATAAGTATAAATTACTTTTTCCTCCAGAAGTGCCTCTCTTACTGTTGTCAAGAAAAAGTGTCAGGACAATCACTTTAGATTCCTAAAGTCTACCTTAAATTCTAAGAGTTGTAGTCTACCCTTAATGAATAACTTCACTTAAAAGCTAGAATTTGGGGTGAGGGATTTGTAAGTACACCATCTCTTTAAGTTTTGAAGGTGGAGATTTGGCACCAGAGTTTTGGGCCTCACAAAGTCTGGTGTCTGCATGCTCAGTCTGCCAGTCACTCCCCATCAGGGAGGTTGTTCCCATGGCCTGTTTGCTAGAAGTTGCACTTTTTCCGCACTGTTATGCTTAAGAATAGTCTAAGTTGATTTTGAATAATGTTTAAACTGCAGAAATTGTTAGAACTATGATGATATTCAGTCCTGGTGTTCACAAAACCCTTTTGATTTTGTCTCTGCACCCTCCACTTCAGGGGGGTGTTTGAGGGTGGGAAGAAAAAACAAAAACACAACTACACTATGCAGCACTGCAAGAAGCAGAGAACCTGGAATTAGAATGGGATAAACCTACTGGTGGTGTTACTTAAGGATGGATCTGGTCTGTTTAGAATTTGCTTAAACAAAGGGATGAATTTACAGAGGCAAAGAGCAATTACCTCAGTGAGAATGTGGCCAGGGTATTGAATTAACGTTAATGGGGGAAAAAAAGCAATAGTCTGGATCTTTAATGATTCTTGGGGTTAGAACCTTGGCTTTCAAATCTGTTCTGAAAGATAATTTCTGAAGCACTGCAGAAGATAGCTTTGATTCAGTATTGACTTTAATGGGTAAAAAATACTGCCCTGACATTTTGAAAATAAAAACAACAACAAAGAAAACATTATCACGATGCTGCAGAGTAGGGTGAGGCACAGAGATACAGAGGGCAGTGATCCTTCACTTCTTGCTAGTCACAGGTGGGTGCAGGACATAACTTTTTTTTTTTTTGCTCTGTGCATAGTTGTACTGAGTTCTTATTACAAGAACTACCCCAAGGGGTTATTTCTAAGTACTAAGACAGCTGAATGTGGTCAGACTTGCTCTTGCTAATGTGAGATTCATTTGACTTTGTATCTCCAACTCAGTGGCTGTAGAGACTTTCTATCACCATATCATCAGTATAAGACCTGCTTTGCTCCTATTGTCCACAAATTAAAGATGCATCAATTACACTGCACAGTACTGGAACCCCACTATTTCCACATTTCCAGCCCTCTATGGGGGGAAAAGCAAATTTGCTAAGCAGCTTATTTTTCATACAGGGGAGTTCTAATTTAATATCCCTGGGAAGGTAATGTGTAGAAGAGTCTCAGCTTCTATAAGCATTGGACTGCAAAACCTTCTCTATTAAAAGATTCCTTGGACTTGATCAATTCATTTGTAACCTCTCTAAGTATGAATATAAATGCTGCCCACCTGATTAGCTTGCTTTACAGTACTTCAAAAGCTTTGCTAAATCTGTTCAAGGCAATAAATACCTAATGAGCACTGAGCTTCCTTCCTTTGCAAATAAATAAATAAAGCTTAGCACAAACTCTAGGTAATGCTTTCAATCAATCAGCGTAAATTCTTCTTCGGCTGCAAAAGTGAAACCTGAGATGATAGAAATGTAGTTGCTTTGGATGTGCTACACTGATTATATTATTTCTTTCCTCACCCAGTAATAAGGACAAACACAAGTCATTTCCTTTCCTATACCAGTTCAAATGCATTCTGCTGGTAGTCTCATATCCTCTTCTGGTCTGTAGTACTTGCAACATTGCTATATTAATATTTAAAGTCATGTGGCCTGTTGGTATTAAGTTTATTGGACTGTAACACTTTCATGAGAATAAGACTCCAAAAAGAAAACCTTTTACTTGCTTGTGGTCCTGTTGTCATTCTTTAATTCTCTCACACAAGTAACTGCTTGAGCAATTGATCTTGTTGGTACTGGGCTTATTTTTGAAATATTCTTAGAAGAATAAGATAGCTAAAGGGTCATGATAGCAGAGAATGAAAACAATGGCTTAATGTTCATCTTTCCTCTCATCTTTTCTTAACATGGTTAGGAAAGACTGCTATGGTGTAGGCGACCTCAAAGCATTAAAGGGATGGAATTTCACCATTCTCAGCAGGTTCCATCATAGGTGATCCATGTTACCTCTTGGGCTGATCAATATAAAGAACTTGTCTTTGCACTGATACGTTTGTTCTTTCATAAAAGCTCAGGTTTTTGAATGATTTCTTGAAATTCTGTGTTATGACTAGTGAAGATTTTTTATTTTTTTTTTTTAAAAAAAGAGCTGTGACCATTGCTGCTGGCAGATCTAAAAGATCTGCTGAATTGGTCCAGCCATTTAGGGGATCTATCAGTAAGAAAAAAAATGCACTTGTTATTCCTTGTTTCTTTTTACACATTCCAAAAGGAGGACTAGTTAATTGCCTTTTAATTGTGTATCATGTTTCTGAGGGAGAACAGACTGATTTATATCCCATGCTTGATTTGCTTGCGTTCCTAAGTGTTTAACTTAGGGTGCCTGCAACCCACTGGTGCAGTCCTTCCTTGATATTCTTGTGACAACAGTAAAAACATGGTAGATATTGGGTGCGTTTATCTCAGGTTAGAAAAGGAACACAACCTCTGCCTGCTGCCGTGCAGCCACCCATATGTTCAGGGTAGCTCAAGCAATAAAGACCTCTGCACTTCTGATGAATGTGATTGTTTTTGCAGGATTTGATTCAATTAAGTCATTTTTTGTTTTCTGATGTCTAAACTACTGAATCGCTTCCTTCTTGTAAGCAGTTTTTTTTCATTTTTGCTTCTTCAGATTCTGCTGAAAAATCACTTATATCCCTCTTTGAATTTAGATGAAAACAAATATTTTCTCAAGTAGGTCCTGTTTCAGGTACAGAATTCTTTTAATAATGTCAGGTGATGTCTTGAGTTTTATCCAGCATTGTGATATACGGATTACGAATGTCAAATTGCTCTAATCTTAGCTGTAAATTTTCAGGACCTCTTCTGGCAGCTCTTAGGAGATAGTATGACTAAACCAACCTTCTGCAATATGAGTAATTTGAAAAATTATTTATCAAACTTCCAAGTAAATTAGAAAATATGCCTTGTCCTTTCTCCTTAGAATTGTGTTGATCTGTCAACATCAGTGGTTTCCCCAGTTTGCCTAAGTTTCATCAAATTGATATAAATACAGCAAAACAGAAAAAGCATCTTCAAAAGCAAAAATAAATTCATGTTTGAACATGGGGAAAGAGGGAACAGGGAGCTGTTTCATGTGGGTACATTTTTTCTATCTATTTTGTGTCAATAAAATATATGGGGGAGAGAAATAGGGGGATCTCGTGTTTTGCATTGATCTAACAATCACTGAATACTAGTTTAAATTTTGAAATAGATATCTTTATATATGTATATACATGCATAATCATTTAGAATATCTAGCAGTTTTGCAGGTTGAGGGTTTCTGTCTCTAAGAAAAGGATTTGTGCATAGGCTTGACTTTCTACTTATCCTTATTGCACTAAAGTTAGTAGTAAGAAACATGATTTTGTTGTGCCCTTTACTTGGGAAATCATTCTGGTTAATAGCCTGCCCTTAGATAGGATGAAACAAGTGCAAAGATGTTCTTTGACTAAGAGAGAAAGTAAATGGAAAATAAAACTTGTCAAATAATGTGTAATGGTGAAGGTGATTCTATGCACTGTATGACAGCATCTCTCTGTTCTGGCAAATTGCACCTTTAGGCAACCTTTTCTGTAGCAGGGGCAATCTGCCTGTCTGGATCTGTAGTGCAAAGATTGTCATCATTTATGTCTTGATGTCACCTCAAACAGGCTCTAAAATTCCTGTGCTAATCTTTAATATTGTAGAGAAAAGAGAAAATTTAATTTTTGAAACATTGTATGCATTTGGTGTCTTTTTGCTTATCTTTGTGCCAGTCTGGCAAACACTGGAGATGTTTGAGTAAATGTTCCCTGTTGCATAACACATCTTTCTTGCTATTTTAGTATTATGACACCTATTATCTTTGTGATTAAAACCCATGGCAAATTGCAGAGCAGTGCATTGTGTGTGTGTGTGTATATATATATCATAGAATCATAGAATATTCCGAGTTGGAAGGGATCCATAAGGATCATCAGGTCCAAATCCTGGCACCGCACAGGTTTACCCAAAAATTTAGACCATGTGACTAAGCGCACAGTCCAATCTCTTCTTGAATTCAGACAGGCTTGGTGAAGTGACTACGTCACGGGGGAGCCTGTTCCAGTGCGCAGCCACCCTCTCAGTGAAGAACCTCCTCCTGACGTAGAGCCTAAACTTCCTCTGCCTCAGCTTAACCCTGTTCCCATGGGTCCTATCACTGGTGTTTATGGAAAAAAGGTCTCCTGCCTCTCCACTCCCCCTCACAAGGAAGTTGTAGACTGCGATGAGTTTCCCCCTCAGTCTCCTCTTCTAAAGCCTCCTCTTTTATAAAGCAGTTTTTTTCACAGATGTAGAAGTAGTCACCAATTTTTTTATGCAAGTAATGGCTTTCAGGCCAGGTGACTTGGCCTACATCAGAAACATAAATCCTTCCCAACTTGATTGTCTGCATCAGTGATGCATTTAAAATTGGCCATAACTAATTTTTGGGATTCTTGCGGGCCTTCATTCTGTTGAAGGCCACCATCTGCTAATGACTGAATGTTCAGGGCAGTTCTTACTTAATGAGCATACTTTTTAGTCTCAAAGTTATATTCAAGATTTACTGAAGACTTCCTTTAAACAACAACAACAAAAAAAGTCTAGCTATTTTAGGAGACTTAAGACCCCTGTTCCCAAAACCAGGGAAAATGTTTCAAGACTTGACTCAAGTCATAATAGGTAAAGGAGAATGAGTTTGTGACAATTGTACATGTTTGCTGAGATCTTGAGTAAACAAGCTTGAAGGAATGTATATTTTTTCTAGTCAGCCCTTGGAAGACATGACAAAATGGAGAAGTGTGTTTCACACTGCTGGCAGATTCTCTTTTGAACAAGATGATGTAATTCTGGGGAGGGATTTATAATGTTATGGAGTGTCTGGACTCAGTGGATGGACAGCTGAGGGTTAGGTAGAAAAGAGAGCAGCCTTTCATTGAAGGAACATTGAAAGAAGATCACAGTTAGTGGTAGATTCAGCTGGGAATGAAAACTGAGATAAGGGTGGAAGTAGTACTGATCTAATGTTTCTAGTATATGAGGTCAAAGAGGCATCTTGGCCACCTTATCACACTTGTGAGGGGTTAAGGTGCAATGATTTATAACCATCTTTAACCCAGCACTGCCTACTCAAGCCTGCTGTCTGGAAAAAACAGTTCAGTCTTAGGGGATTTACTAGTGAACAAATTACTCTGAGTTATGGATTTTTGCATCTCTGACAGAGGTAGAGTCCTAGGGCACCTGTCTTCTTATCTGAACTCTTTGTTCATAATCTAGGCCAGCTTCTATTAACGTTACAGGCAATTCTAGCAAGCCAATGCCCACCAGCCCAATGTGGGCAATTACTTTTAACAAAAAAGCACAGTTGTACCCATGGTGGAAAGAACTGAAATGTTAGTAAGCACATGGATAACTTGCACCAAAGGGTCTGGGAAATTGAATTGAACTTGCTGGGAGGGGCGTAAGTAGGGAAAAAATGATACTAATGAAAATCTCCTTGACAGCCAGTCGACTGCAGACAGTCTGATGTCTAGGCAGTGCAGATAACAGCACCATACCACCTACCGAAAGGGTTAACATGGGGTAGGTTTTCCTGCTGCAGATGATAATCTAAGCTCTCATACCCTTTATGTTCTTGTTAATAAATCAGGTTTGAAGTGCTGTTCCAGATTTTGATGCTGTCCTTGGGAGAGGTTGTCACACAGTTGCTCAAGAGCAATAATGGTTTATGACTACAGCACCTGAAGTCCTCTCATGGAATGACTTCCCAGGAGATCCTAATCATACAAAACTAGTATTGCTTGGCTAGTGATAATGTCATGCTGCCAAGCGAAGTTACATGGCTTGCTGTGGCAAATGCCTGGCTGATTAATTTTAATTCAAAGTAAATAGAAACAGTGTCATGGAAATATAAATAAGAAATGGCTCTACACATGAAGATATTAGTTGGAGGACTGATGAGACAGAATGGCATTGCCACCTTTTTCAGTAACCTCTGACAGTACCTTTGAGGTAACAGGTGATCCTTGGTTCAGCTGTGGAAAAAGTGCACTGAGGACTGAGAAGCCCTGAACAGAAGGAATTTCTCTTTTGAGAGACAATAAAAATAGAGAAAACATAAGGGAGGGGAAAATGGATATAGGGCCATGAAGTGAGGTTCCCAAGGCTGCTGGAAAAACTTTGTAGCAGAGTAAGCACTGCAAGCTCTACCTTACTCTAGTGACTTCAGAGAGTTCAGTGCAATTTTTATCCTTACACCATCCAGAGCTATAAAAGAAAGTTTACTGCTTTCTGCTTTAACTGATGAAGGAGCTGAGATGCGCGGAAGGGAATGGGGTGAAGTGTGCTCTGTTCCCACAGTGTGCTTGTCTCCCTTACTAAGGTGGTTCCTTGATGATGGAGGCAGCACATGGCACTCCCCTGATGGGTGCACTCTGCTGTGGATGCCCCACTCAATTTTCTTCATGAAGGTGTTAATTCTTCCAAATTAACACATCACGTAAATTATTTCCTGCAACTCCTGGGTACAGAGAGAAATGTTCAGCTGCAGGTTGATATTACTGATGAAATTAGCTAACAAACTACTATTCCTCTAGCAAGATAGTTAGGCTTTTTTATAATTTACAGCCTGAAAATAAGATAAGGTATGTGTGTGTGTATGTCAAAATATATGTAAATGAAATTAATCATTTAAGCTCCTATCAAGATGTTAGTTCAAACCTACTCACTCTGGCCAGATCTCTTTATATTCATGATCTGGTTGCTCACTCACTTTGGACTCAATCCACAACCTTTTCTTTTTGCTTTTTGGGTTATATGTAAGTGGCTAATCATATTACAGCCAATAAATGACTTGGAGTTGCGATAGGTCATTATATTTCATTATTATTATTATTATTTCTCTGGAGCATTCTGAGAGAAACTGACTTGAATATTCTGAGAGCATGCTGGAAGAAACTGGAGGCTAGCTTTCATTGTATGGGCTTCTGCTAGTCATTTGCATAGTGGGCTAAAGTGATTTAATTACATAGGACTTATGAAGAAAAGAATGACTCTCTTTCTGAGCTGTTTTCTGTCAAGAGTGCTGGACTGGTGTTATGAGCACTATTATGTGCTGTACACCTTGCTTGACTTGGGCAAATCATTCTTTCTATTTTTTCCCATATGCTAAATGGGGACAGTAATAACCCACATCAGAGGAGGGTATGTGACTGAAATTAATGTTTATCATGTGCTCAATTTCCCTGATGAAGTTTGTAGCTATGTTGCTGAGTGCAGTTATTTCTGGGTTTTGACTTCTGTTTGTGAAGCATGAAAAAGTTGACTCCAGCAGGATGTAGGACATAGTCTGAAGAAAAAAAAAATAATTTGTATTTATATAAATGCAATTAATTGCTAAATATTTTAAAGCATTAACATAGCTAGTACTGCCTTTGCTACTCAAATGAAACTGCTGTCTGGAACACAAGAAGGTAAGTAGCAAGGCAGAAGGCTCCCTCTCTCTCTCTTTTTTTTTTTTTTTTTTTTTTTTTTTGGTAGGAGTAAGAATATAAACCTTTGAGGATAGCCCTTGGTGGAAAGACATCTTTGGGATTCTAAACACAGTTCACCTTGTGGATGCAACTGAAATTTGGTCCCCATTATTGACTTCTGTTAACTTGTTTAAAGAAATTGAAATCCTGATTCAGCACAAAATGCTTATTTTATAGTATGTTATTAATTGGAATATGTTTTCAAACCTATCAGTAGATATGTAACAATGCAAGTCTTGGTATAATGTCCCAAATGACTTTTTTAACTGGATTTTTTTGTGTACCATCTACAATTTCTGCAAAACTGTTTTCTGTCAGTTACTCAAATGCAGTGAAACCTAATATGCTCCAACCTTTATAATGTTTGCTGGAAAACAAATTTACGCAAAGCTGTTCAAGACTGAGGTCTTGGTGAGAAACATTGTGGTAAATGAATTGTCTGGTCATGTTGAACAAAAATCTTCAGTGAGAGGGGTCCACTGCCAATGAGCTCGCATATGTAATTGTGTATTGCATCCAGAGGTTTTAACAGCAGATCAGGTTAAGTAGAGGCTCAGCTCTTGTCAGCACAAGGGAAATTACCCTCAAAATTAAGCAATTTATGCAGTTTCCAGATTGGGATGATATCAAGGATATGTCCAAAGTAAAGAATGTTTTTAAGTGCTTTGCTGAATTCAGGCCATAATGGCGAAGTTCTTCACCTTTCATTGATGTGATGAGTAGCATTTACCAGGTGAATTACTATTCCTCTCCTTGAAATGCTAAGCTTTTGAGCCAGACTTAACTGTAACACAGATTTTCAGATGGGTACTCTAGCATTTTCTGTAGAGTCCCTTTGATGCTCTCAGTGAATCCTGCTTAATTCATCTACCCATGGAAGGCCTCCAGAGAACTCTTGTTTTCTTATCCTGGAGTGGATTTTTATTTTCTAATAACTTCTCCCTGAATTTTGACTCTGATTAGCAGTGTGCCTGCATTTTAATAAATGTTCTTAAAGAGCTCCCTTCCGTCTTCCCCCAGCACTTAATTACAATGTGTAAATATGCACACAGCCCTATTATTGATGTTAATCCCAATGCTGATAAAACTGGATAGGAGAAAACAGAAATGAATTGGAATACGGATAAGCAGAGGTCTTTCATTAGCCCAACTAAAAGTAATCACAGATCTCTTGCTGGTAATATACATCTTGCAGATACAGAGTACTAATTACTTCTGGCAGTGCTGTGTTCCATCGCACAGATAACTTTATTGTAATCCTGTGGTGATATAATGCTTTCACATACCAGTTGCTTCTTTGCTTCTTTCCTTCTTTCGCTCCTTGATGATATGACTTTACAGATCTTGAACCTTCAAACTGTACCTTGTAGTGTCAAGGTTAAGGAAATCTGTCAATCTCTTATTTGTTTTTGCTCAAAGTTTTCTCCAATGTTTGTTATAAAGTTTTACAGAAGTAAGGGAAAAATTTTGTACATTAAATGTACCCAGGGTAGTGTTTTATACAGCATCCACTATGGTTGCAAATGTGTAATTGACAGATATATAAATTACCTCTTTCTTCTCAAAGAACCTGAAGTACCTCTGTATGTTTTGCATTGTATATATTATGTCTGGTCTTTTCAAATTGGAGTACCTGAAGTTCAGCTCTGAAATCAAATATTAAGGACAAACTCTTATTGCCTTAATTCTTTTTCAAAGTATACTAAATTTCATAAAAGTCTTTGTTTCTTACAAATAGAAGGCAATTATTTTAAATGATTCAGGTTGCTATTAGGACATGGCCCACTGGAACTTGTGGAAGCTGTCCGTTTTATTTTCAGAAACACTGAGTCCTACCTAAAGTGCTGTATACATATCTGATATTTTCCTGTAGTTTAGACAGAGTTTGCTTGGAGATAAAAGCCCTTTCTATGAGTTTGTGAATGATTTTTTGTAAGTACCTCTTTATGTGCTGACAGAGTTGCCAAAAACCAGGAGGTGCTGAGTTGTACCTAATGAAAATTTCTGGACATTATTGGTACCTGGAAAAGTGTTCTGTCCTTATTGGAGCTCACTAAAAGGTGCTAGTAAATACTGATTGTGACCCAGCTTGATGATGTATCAGAGGAAAAATCTATTTTTATTTTTATTTTTTTTAAACAGCTTGACCAATTTTTTGCTGTTTAGCCTTTCCTCCACTGTATTTTATCCCATGTGCTTGTATTAGACTCTTAATTTTATGGGCTTGTCTTTCTCTTCTGGCTGCAAAAAAAAACTTGTGGTTTCATGAATGCACAGCAGGGTTTGGTTGCATGACAACTCTTTGGTTGTGATGTGGAAAAACATCACACTGGGTTTTGGCTGCTTTCTCTGTTTAAAGTAATGCCTGGTATTTTATTTTTGTTCTAGATCAAAACAAAACTCAGAAGGGTTTGCTCCTAGTTTGTAAACAATTTACTTCAATTACAGTTTATCACAATGTTTACAAAACTGTCTCATTTAAATGCAATTTAATGAATTATTAAAGATGTCGATCTTATTCCATGATAAACATGCATGCCTTTCAAGAAGTGGAAGAAAAAACACGAAAGCAGAGAATTGTATGTTACCCAATATATAGAATTTAATATCACTTTTTTTTTTTTTTTTTTCCCACTAGTTTCTGTATATCAGCTGCAAAAGTCCAGGAGGAAATATTTCTTAAATTGTGTAGGATTTTAAGCTTGTTTACATAGCACCATATTGAAATTTCTAGAAATCATCCATTTCGATTTTATGAAAAACTACAGGACTTTTCCAATGTGTACTTGCAAACTGTGCTGCTACTTTTCTGACAAGGAGGGTGCAGGAAATAATAACATCAGTAGCTAAGGTGTGAGCTTGCAAAGAAACAAATGGGCAGAAAATGAAAAGTTGGTTGCTAAGAGGCACCCATTCAACAGAACTATGTAACTGTACAAATGTAGATTCCCAAATAGAGGATCTGTCCATAAAACAGGGGATTGAAACAGCTACCCTGAAATTTCCAGTTCACGGGGAAGTTTTTTTTTTTTTTTTTTTTTTTTTTTGCTGCTTTGCACTGTGGTCTGTAAAAGAAACCTGGGAACTCTTTGCAGGTGGGAGCTACCTACTTCTCTGCTCATGTCTCTCTTCTAAGCAGCAGGTGGAACAGGTTCTAGCTATGATGTCCCTTCCTGCTTCTTTCCATGTCCTGCAGCACCCCAAAACCTGTACCACTTCCACACACCTTTTACATGAAAGGGCTTGGGCAAGGAAGTCAGGGGCTGCTCAGGAGCCCCAGGTTCTTTAAGGTACCCCTGGAACATGCATGGCAGTCACTGTAAAGGATCTGCAGCTTCTCTCTTACAGCTGCTTAAAGGAAAAACAGTGAGGTTCAATTCCAACATAGCTTGCCAGAGCCTATAACCCTGCAAGAATAAATACAGACTTATTCCCATAGACAAAATAAGGTTGGCTGTTTTATCTCTTGGTGAACAGTGATTTCTTCATTCTGTTTGAGATCGCTCTGGTGGTCAGTCATCCACATCTAGGATGGGCCCTGAAAATAGGAGGCTAAGATTTTCAAGGAGCAAAATTTTGCTTGCACCAAAGAGGAGACTTTGTACCGCTCGGTGGATTTAAGACTACAATTCATGAAGTAAATTCATGAAGTAAAAGCCAGGCTAAGCACTGTTAATGTGCACTTGAAAATATATTTGACAATAAAGATGATACAGACTTGTCTGTCTTTCTGTGACTGAAGTATAAAGCCCCCACTGAGAACTGTAGGCTTTTAACCAATAGTGCATCTCAAACTAAGGATTCAGCAGAATCTCCCCCATGAAACGCTGCTTTGCTGACTAATGGAAATAATTCAACTATCCATCTTGATGTGCAAATGATGAGGCTCAGGTAATGACAGCACATATATATGAGCATCCTGAGAGGGTGGCAGAAAATGTGGTTTTGGACTGCAAGCTGATGATGCTGACCATTGATTTTGTATGGCTGACTTTATTTCCATTACTTAATATTTTAAACTTCAAGGTTGTATTAAAATGAGACGAGAGATGACTAGCATTCTCGTGTTGCATTACTTCAACAGACCTGTGAAAGATGCTGCAGGTCTGAAGACTGCTTCCTACAGACAGTTGCATTTTTAAAACTTGTTTTTGGATGAAGAGGGGACTCTGGCACTGCTGTACACACTCTCGGGTAATTTCAGTCTAAACCAAGGAGCAAAATTATTTTTAGATATCTGACTTTTAGAGTGATGATAAGTCTTGTGTTTGCTTTATAGGCCTAGAGCTAATAAATGTCAGTGTTATAGTCAGTGAAAATATCATGAAATTAAACACAAAGAAACAGTCCACAAATACAGTTTAATTTTCTGTGTGATGCTGCTGCCCTGTTTTCCTTGAACACTAACATTTAAGCTCTTCATCTCACCTTCTTTTGCATGATGCCTGAAGGATTCAAAGTCACCTAAGAGATATGATATGCTCAGTACTTATTCATTTTCTATTTTTTTTAGATATCTCCCTCCTTTTGTCTCCAGATATCTAAGGCTCTATATACTTTCAAAAAAGGGAAGAGAAACGACTGATTATTTGACTAGTTAGTGTTTTTTTGTTGTTGTTTCTTTTCTCTGAGAAATTAATTTCTGGGACCTCATTCTTTTAGAGGAAGATAACAGCTGCCAATACAATATGACTTGTAAATGCAAGTGACAGACTTGCAAAGGCTGAATTTGGGCAGAAAAAAATGACTCATTATAGTTGGAATGCTTTTTTTATGTATTTTTTTTAGTATACCCTGCATTAAAAAAAAAAAAAAAAAAAAAAGACTTATCCTGTAAGTAGAAAGCAAAAGAGAATAACATCACATTAGGGTTAGGTGGAAAAAAATCAGTTCTCTAGTTGCACATGTTTTTAGTTGTCTAAATCACTAAAACTCCAGTGAGAACCAGGGACCAAAATTATACCGAGGGTCAGTAGACCTGTTATTGAAGTGGTGGGAATACCTAAAGATATGTTGGAATAGACAGTTGTTTGAAATACTAAAAATTAGACAGCTCACAGGAGAATTGATTGTGAACCCCTTGCTGCAGGGGATTTTGTTGTGTGTTTTCAAATCTTATTGGTTTGGGGTTTTATCTGGAGGGGGTGGGAGAAAAAAATGGAACGAAGATGGAAAGAAAATGAGTAAGTGAAAACAGTTGTTTGGAGACTTTTAAAGCTGTTGAATAATTCAGTTTTCTTTGGGACCATTGAATGAGACCATACCTTTTTAATGTAAAAATAGACAAGTTCAGTTGAGCTTGATTGGTGCACTTCTGAATTGAGTTTAGATTGCTTAATTGTATTCTATCCAAATCATCAGCATTAAAAGCAATTTAAGAACCTGCAATTGTAAACTGTTTACTTAAGATGAAAAAAAAAAAAAAAAAACACAAAGAAATGGCATTGTTTAATAAGTAGAAAGTATTTAATTACATAGCAGATGACCTCAATCTAGGGAACAATCTAGAGAATGTTGATAGGAAGCTCATATAACTGAATTTATAAGACTATGCAAAAGGTCCTTTGTGTAGGTAGAGATGTTTATATATTGTACTGCTAAAGCACTCTCCATACACATATTGTGCTTTAGCAGTACATATTGTACTGCTAAAGCACTCTCTCTTGTCTGTGATGACAAGACAGTGATTTGGACTGCTGGGATGAAAGCAGTGCTGCTGTCCCTTGCCTGAGTTCTACCAGTGCCATCAATATAGCTGTTAAGTGCATCCTTGGACTTCTGTCCATGCAGGGTCACGTCACTTGTCAGTGCAGGCTGGCAAGCAAAAACATAAATATAACTGAGACTCTGGGTCACAGCTCAAGCTAAGCTGAGAAAAATATTTCCACTGATATTTTCTTGAGTATTAACAATTTAGAGTAGTAACATTTAAAAAAAAAACTTTTCTCCTGTTGTATGATTTTTATTCTTTGTTTTCTTATGGAGGCTTCCCCTCTTTTTCCTACTCCATTTCCCTACATGTATCTCCTCTTCTTGTCTACAAATTCATATAGGAAAGCTTTATAAGGGCAAAGCACAGTGAATATTTCTTCTATTTCCTATAAATAATGAGGTTGTCACTTGATATGAGATACAGATATTTGTTTCATACCATCTTGCTATTCTACCTCCCTTAAAAAACAAACAAACACAAAGCAACAAAAAAACATAACTCTGAAATCTTTAGTGTGAATTGTTTTTACATATTGAAGGAGGTACTGTATTAATCAGCTTAGATCAGAAGCAATAGTTTTCTCATGTTTTAATGTAAAGTACCTAGAATCATAAAGCTAGGACCTACTGAAAAAAGTGGTGCATTGATAGCAAAATACTTCAAGGCAGAAATCAGGACTTGAGTCCTCAGAAATCAAAAGAGAAATAGGTGATTTTTTTATTATTATTTTTTTTATTTTTTTTAAACCCAGTAAAAAAGTGTAGTATCTTTAGGTATTAACCATGCATCTCCATGAAGAAAAAAAAAAAAAAAAGTTCTACTGCCCTTTCTGTCTACCTGTCTTTCAATATCAGCCACTAAAAGCTTTAGGGCAAGATTAAAAACATAATAATTGAAAATGCAGATCACTGTGTAAACATGCTCATATAGTGCCATGTCTAATTCGTGCATGGAATTACTGTAATTGCCTGTGCAAGCTGGGTAATTGGGTGTGGAAATTATGACCATGATTTTCCCCATTTACCTAAGCTGCAATGAAAGTCAGTTGTGCTTTATTTACATAGTGGCCTTTTCCACTAGATCCTTTGGTGCAGATGGTCTCAGTGGGACTGATCACTCTGTGGCAGTGCATTTTTTCAGAGGTCCAAGGATAGTGAACAGAGTGGGGCTGGAAAAGACAGATGGAAAAGACAGATTATCCCCTAAACAACCAGTGCTGTTCTTCCAGGAGCTGCTCTGCCCCCCCCCCCCCCCCCCGCCCCCCTGCTTTTTTACACAAGTGCTCCCAACAAAGAAATAAAATCATTTTCTCAAGCAGCTTCAGCTCTTGTAACTCATAACCCATGAGTGATTCTGGTGTTTTAGTGCTTTGTATTTAATTGGTACAAAGACAAACATCTACATGGTGCAGTGCTAGCAGGGAATAATTCATCCTTTGGGGAGGGGGCAGTGTGTTGAGGTGCTGTGGGAGATGTTAGGGCTTCCCAGGTGCAGTGGCATCGAGCTGTCATTTGCACCATCCAGCATTTCCAGTGCTGCTGTGTCTGGCTGGGCCGAGCTGAGCTCCATGCAGCTGATAGCAAGTGTTGCATTCAGTTCATACCTTTCTATCTGTTTCGGTCAGACAAAAGGTTCTTGTCACTTTACTAGTTTGACATGAGCAATCACTTTGTTTTCTACATACAGAGGTAGAAAGTAAAAGGGAAAACTGGAAGAGGGGAAAAAAAAAAAAAAAAAAAAAAAAAAAAAACTCTTTGGCTCTGTTTGACTCCAGGGTGTCTGCCTTTTCCTATTGAGATCAGTATCAGTGAACCAGAGTTATTGCTCCTTCATCTGTTTCTTTTCAAGGAAAATGTTCTGGTTCATTTTGTGCTGATATTTCCTGCGCCTTTCCAAACTTTGTTAGAAATTTTTAATGTGGAGCTAGCATTAAATAATGTGTTTCCTCTCAGGAGGAAATTAAAGCCAAAGGAGCTGAGAATATTCTTTGGGAAATGTGACACTTTCTCTTTTGGCTTGATATTGCTTTAATCATCTGCTAAAATGTTAAAACTACTTTTTTTTTTTTTTTTTTTTTTCTATTGAAGAAATTGGTTTAGAGAAATAAAGATAAGACAGTTTTTATGGGAAGATATTACTGGTTTAACGACATGTCAATCACAGTTACAACTGAGTAGTCTTTAATTTTTAGATGCATTTATGTTCTGGTGATCCCCTTTAAATGGTAGAAAGCTTATATTACACAGAGCTGAATTTTATTTTGGATTGTCACAAGTAAATCTGGAGGGTGGAAAACCTTTCATACTGGCTGTAACCTACCCTATGAAAAGGAGAGGCTGCTGTCTGGTAAAACTATAACTTAATATTGCATCTTCGCTATTGGAAAGAAAATCATAATGAAATCTTTTAGGTTCACAAAACTTTTTCCAAATAGAAGTATATTTATTTGTCTCTGCTTTATGAGCTTTTTGAAGTAATATTTTCTATCTTTTTTAACACAAATGGGAAATCAAGCTTTTTTTTTATTTTTATTTTTATTTTTTTTATTTCAGAAAATTGCACTTAAACCCCTGCTGTAGTGTCAGACAATTCTTTTTGGCACAACAGATATTACAAAATCTGTGATAAAATTGAGGGAGCTTTTTACAGTGAAGGTATATATAGTATTACTTCCTACATCCCCCATCATCTCCCAGTATCAGAAATGTTTTCTGTGAGCATGTTGTGAATAGCATCAGTATTGTTCTTTGCAAAATAGGATGTAGCTTTCATTATTTTGGTGGGGAGATTTTCATTTTGTCAAGTTCAGTATTAATAGGATTATTCTGTTTCTGTTGTGTGGGTAGCCTTCAAATGTATTCTTCGAGATTCCTCTGCAGTGAAGAATTAAAAAAAAAAAAAAAAAAAAAAATCCCTTGAAAAACTGAGCCTGCTGCAGCTTCTGAGTTTCTTTTGGGTCTCCTGTGTTTAGTGCAGTTTGTGGGTTGGAAGAGTGCAGCACCTCGGTTACATCATCCTTTTCACTGGGGCTTTCCCTGTTGTGTTACTTTCTTAGTAAGGCAAATCTTTAAATGAAGGAAATTGTAGGCAATAATTCATGATGTTCTGTTGCTTTCCACTGGGTAAAGATCTGGCCCTTGGAGTGTATTACCCCAACTGTAGAAATTTCTCAGCATGTCTTGCCTTCCCTGAACGATAACCCCAGCTGGGGGAAATTACCACTGCTCCACTGGAAACCTATAGTATAGATACCATTTCCTACCTCTTTAATCTCTTTGGGGAATATGTACTGCTAGTGGTGCTTATGGTACAACACTGAGCTACTTGATTAACAACAAGGCAAGGGTAAAGGCTAATAACTTACTTTCCCTACTGGGCTTTATGGAACAGGCCGCTTGAGGATAAAGGTGGTAGGTGACATGATGAGAATATTTTTCTTCTGTAAGACCTATTTATTCACTTGGTTAGGTAGCTCAAAGGCAAAAATACAGAAATATCATTCTCCCTGAGAACAGGTGTTGAGCAAGCAGAAGAGATGGTGGGAAAAATGGTATGTGCTTCCCTGGAGGCACACATGTCAAATGTAAAACATAAGTCAAAGGGAATGGAATATAAAGTTTCATTCCATACCTGTGCCTTGATAAATGGCTGACTGTAAGTGTAAGTTAAATTAGTTTAGTAGATAGGTCAGTGAAGTGGTGACATGGCTGCAAGTTTGTTAGAAATGGTTCAGAAGGATTCTCTGTTATAATAAATGAATCCATTTTATCTGGGGGGTAGGTGTTGGTGAGGGCAGAGGGTGGGTGGGTAATGATTTGTAGTTAGGAAGTGGAAGCCATGTCTAGCTTTGGGCCAAAATTCCTCTCTCTGAAATACTATCTTAGTTAAGGTCAAGGTCAGATTGGTTGCTATAGGATGAGATTTAATGAAGTTAAGTGAATAAGCTAAATAGTGAATAGAAAAAAAATTGGGGAGTGAAAAGCTGGAAAATCAGAAAAGTGGGAGAGAGAGACTTACCTGACCACAGGTTTACACTTGGAATTAAAGTGCTCCTTTTGTACCAAAGGAGTGTCTGAAAGTGAAGAAATAATTTTCAAGCCACTGAGAACTTTTGAAATGAAATCTCTAAATTGATTCTCTAGTGTTCCCAGGTTCTCTGCAACTTGCCAGAGCTTCAAGTGTTTGGATTCCTCATCAGACTTCTAAGGGATGAATCTTATCCCAAGAGCTTGGAAATCAATGCTTCTGGATTTGTAGGTAGGAGCTCGTATGTTGTTAACATCCTGTGGAAGGACAACCGAAAGAATTCTGAAATTCTCAGAAGAGTTCAAAACATGTTCTTTTTCCTCTAGCTTTCAGTGTTGCATTGGTTCAGCTGATAAAACAATTCGTTTTTCTGCAGTGTGCTGAGAGGAACTGGCCACTTGACAATGCCACACCATTCTGACAGGGTGGTTAATTTTGTTGATAAGCACCAAGAGTAATTCTTCTTAAATTATAAGAATTTTGAAAGTGGCAGTTAATGCTGTTTTCTGGTCTTAACAACCTTAATAAGGGCTATGCCAAAACACAGAGATTTAGATGTGTAGGCTAGTTCTAATATCAAGATAATATCCTATAGGAAAATCCTCCCTGTACTTGTATTAATTTTTACTTAGTGTAAGATATGGAGGTTTGGTTCAAAGCACGGCTAAGGGAGTTGAAGAAAGTGATGGAGAGAGAGACAAAGGAGTTCATGTATTCCCCTTTTTTTTTTTTTTTTTTTTTTTTTTTTTAGGAACAGAGACAATCTCACTAATGGGAATGACTAAACCAATGCTGTTTTTCATCTCCAAAAGGACATCCGATTCCACAATATTTTTTAATCATCATTCTTCCACCTGGAAGACAGCACTAATCAGTTGTCATTTAAAAAATAAAAAATAAAAATCAGTGGTTTCAGTATTGTAGTTATGGAAACAGGATTCTACCCAGCAGACTTTATTTATTGGTTTTGCCCTCTGCTGAAAAGAAGTCAGGAACTGATTTGGTTTTCCACTCCAAAAAGACATCCCCACATCCCAAACTTGAAACTGTGTGTGTGTATGAGAATGCCTGAGACTGTGAGAATATCTCCCACTGCATCCCACTTAACATTAATTGAGAAGGAGGAGAAATGGAGACAAAGGTAATCGGTCACTTGGGACTACCATGCCTCTCCTACACTTTCTTCCAAAGCCTTGATATTGGCATAAGGCAGCTTAGGTTTATTATCCTTGAGATAATAAGATCAAGTCACACAACTTAATGGGTTAATAAGATTTGAATTGTTGCATATTGGTTTGTAAGATGCTACTTTTGAGTTGGCTTCCTAATAAAATGTATGCTGGGAAAAGGTGAGATGAGAAAAGATGAGAAGTTCTCATCCTGACAGATAGGAAGGATCCCAGGTCAGAATGTCTTGTAATTACAGTCTTGATTGTTTCTTGGATGTTTTTACCCTTCCCCTTCCTCCTTACCCCCTCTTCCTTCCTTACCTTGCTCAAGGTCTACAATGAGTGCAGTTCCTGTCCCTCATTCCTTGATGGAAAACCTCTACCTCTTCCTGATCTTGTTGCGCTCTCCCCATCATCCTCTCTAGGATGTTTAAAAAATACAGCAAGAGAAATATGAGACTAGTATGTAAAGGGGAGGGAGGCTTATAGAGGGCAGCATGGGCTTTTTAATTCTTTCTTTCTTTATTTATTTATTTTAATTTAAAACTTGATTTATTTATTTTTTTTCAATCTTGAGAGGACTCATTTTTACCAGGTATCTTAGCGTACTCAGAAAGTATACTGAGTTTACCAAGCATACTCAGAAAGTATCTCAGGTCTAATACGTTCCTTGAAGATATTTGATGTTAACACATCTTTGCTTATACAGGAGTTATAACAGTATGTCCTGGTCAAAGATGGAATTACTGGCTCTGTCTAAAAGTCATGGGAATGGAGCTGAATGTGCTTTGAATGCTGTGGAGGTAAATATTGCATATGCTTTTCATACAGGGAGTGGTTTAATACAAACAGCTGTCTTCACACTTCAGTCAGTGGTGAATCTGTAGCTCATGTTGGTCACAACTCATTAGCTCTTGTACAGCTGATTTTTTTTTTTCTGACTTAGAGGATCAGTGACAGGCTTTCTGTCCCACCTGGTACTATTTTATTTTATTTTATTTTATTTCAATCCTGTTTTATTCTTCAGCTTTGTGTGTGTGGGTTGTGCTTTAAGAACAGGAGTAAGAGGATGACCTGACAATTTCGTATGGAGGAAGTTTTACTAATCAGGATGTGTCCATATCTGAATATAAAAAGAAAAAAACCAATAATTCACGTTTCAATTATGCTCTTTTTTTTTTTTTTTTTTTTTTTTCTAAAAGAACTGGAAATGAGGAGTCGTTATTTGAATACATCTCGTTTCCTTGAATAAGTTGTTTTTGAGTAAATTCTCCTCTCTGTGCTGAAATACAACAGTTTTCATTCAGATAGCATCAACCTGTTCTATAGAATACAGAGCAGAACCCCAGTGAGAATAGACATTTAACAGGAATTTATATCCCAAGTCTGAAATGTTCACTTTATATCTGTTATCATCCCTGGGTGCCTGTTAAGGGATTACTTACATCTTACCATCCTAAGTTTCTTTCCATAAACAAATAAAACCTTTGAGTCTGAGGTTCAAGGAATATGCTAAAATGAAACATGTTTTAACAGCTCTTTGGGGAGAAAGAGATAAGGTATAAAAGTGAAGAATTGATGACCTATTAACTGTTGCAATTTCCCACCATGAATTATTGACAACATGTGACATTACAACCTTACAAATTACTGTCCATAAACAGCTTGGAAAATATGACCTTTGCATTACAATTGGTCTCAAGATGCCTTCCAGCTTATTACATACAGCTGCTGCTGGCATATTTTGTTGCAGCTAGAGTGGGTGAAAGAATGTAAGGAACTGAAGAACTTTGTATAATCAGGAAAATCTCACACCCCCAAAAAGACTTGGTAATGGCTGAATTGTCTCTCTCTCTCTTTTTTTTTTTTTTTTTTTTTTTTTTTTTTTTTTTTTTTTTAAGACTGGGCTCAATACTCTGGAGTTTTGGGGTCATCAGATTTTCATTAATGAACTGAAGAAAGCCAGCTAATTAAGTTTAGTTGTCCTTACATTCTACCTTGTCCCATTTTAAAGCAAATGATGACTCTGCTCATCGATACTGTAAAATCGTATGTTATTCTTATTTTTCACACTTGTTTGATGGTGATGACCAGTGGGTGCAAGCTGAATGGTTTGTTTCAGTTTTATTATGGCAAAACCAGTGCACTAAATTCTTTATTTTGTTGCTCATGTGATTAACACAAGCTAAAACATGCTGAATTTGACCCTGAGATTTCTGCTGATTTAGGATAAGCTGAGAACACAGCTTTTCTTTTTAGCATTATTGAGGAGTAACATGACCAAATGAATGTTGGCAGCCGGAGAGCTCATAAGGTGGCTTCTGAATCTTAGGTCTGAGACACATTAAATTCTAATTTAACTCCTTTAACAAAGGGTTGCCATAAGGAGACAAGACCTCCCATATTTGTCCTAGAGCAAACCAAAACCGGCACAGGGGTGATGCATTTTGCTGTCATTTTAGTGTAAGATGCATAGGAAATGACAGAACAGTGTTTGCAGGATATCCCCAACACAGTATAATAAGACTAACAAATAAAAAGTGTCCCTGTTGCACAAAGCTTTTTTTCTCTGTTTCTGGGAAACACTATTTGTGTCTATTATTATACTGTTCATCACTGACTGAAGATCAGCAGAAGCAGTATACATTCCCAACTGTGTTGATGGAGAAACTAGGATTATGGGGCAGGGAGTGCGTGTGTTTGTAAGCTTGGATCTGACTCCTGTGCTGTTAGAGCTAGGCAAGGTGGAAGCTGTAATTTAAAGCTAGAGCAGATCAGAACGTTATTAAGTCCATCTCCCTGTGCAGTAGAGGAAAGGTAGAATGATATCAACAATGAAGAGCCCAGAAGTTCATCAAACTAAGTATTCCCTTCCTGCCTTCCATAACTCTTAAACACTGCATGCTTGATATGTATAATAAAACCAACTTACATGACAGAACTGTTGTTAGGAGTGATCAATTAATGTTTTCAGGCACTTCTGGGACCTAAAGATGAAATGCATTTATGGTCATAAGTCTCACTACCCCTGTTGCCCCAGGATGAAAGTTTTACTTTAAAGATTCACTTTCTTCCCTGGGGTAAGAGGGAAGAAGTCTATTCAAGAGCATCATCCTTATCTCTGTGTAGTTGCCTTGTGGCTATACAACATCATTCAATAATTCTGTCAAGTAGTATCTTTTGCTTGTGACAGAGTGCTAAACGGTGATTTATTGCTTGAATACACATTGCTTTCATGAAAGTGATTTGTTTAAACAAAAATAGCATTAAATAAATTATTCATTGCATACTAATGTTTCATTTTTATATGATGTAGTGAACTCCTAAACAAGCAATCTGGGTATAGTGTACATACCACGTTAATCCTACTTTTCTTCTTGTATCCCCTCATCCCCCAGTCTTCTACCAGAACACAGTTTCTTTCCTAAGGAAAGACCTTTCTCTACTTTGTTACCTTTTTTTTAATATCTTTCCATTTCATTCTTTCCTCAGATTTGGGTGAATTATGTTCAAGTGGAGGTTTTGATTAGTGGTTTGAGAAATACAGTGTGTTTGGAGTTTATAGATATTTCTGAATCCTTCAGAAACTCCTGTCTTAACCAGGAAGACACAACCATAAATAAAGCTGGGAAAGTAGGATCCCAATGGTGGTATGTTTTCATAGTATGTTTTCATAAAGTCTCTTCTCACACATTTCCTCTGTTTCTGAGACTGCTATATGCTGTTCTCTTTTAACTGCCTGTGGCTATGCTCAAGCACTAGTTTTCACATAAGTTCAAGTCTTTAAGAAACTCCTGAGAAGTAAGTTTTCATTTGTAGATGCAGGCTTTCCAAATGTGTGCTTCAGGAATGGCTTCTCAGCACTTAAAATCTTTGTCCCTTGGCAAAGCCCAGAACATCCTGAATGGCTCGGAGTCTTTCAATAGCAAGCTCAAGAGCAGGCCAGGCACTGAACAGCTTAGTGCTTTTATTCAATTGACCCTTTCACCATTGCTGGATGTCCGCTCTAAATCACTGTCAGGAACTGCATATTTAAGCAAGAGCTGATGACTGACAGTGAATATAATAAGGTGTAAGAGAAGAAATTTCCTTCCAAGTGGTTTAGGGCTTCACCCTGCTCCGTTCTTAATTCAGAAATAATTCCCCAAAGGTCTATGTGAGTATTCAGTAAAATGAATAAACAGAAGATTGTGTTTCTCTCTTGAAACATGCACAGAGCACTCATGCCAAAGGTTTTTAAACATCAATGCAATTAGTGTGTAATCGATTCTCTTCGTACAGACTTTTGTCTTCTGAAATGAAACCTTGCATCTTTCTTAACTATTTTCCTTTGTATTAAAACATTTCAAGATGACAGGTAGCTTCTTTCCCTTGTTTTTGTCCTCTTTTCCCTCTTCTTTGTCTCCTTCTGACACTGGAAGAAAATCTATTACTACGTTTACTGGGAACCTAAACATCTCTGCTTTTGCTCCTACTGCAGTTTATTCCCTCAATTTTTAGCTCCTTTTCATTAACGCACTTATTTTTTTAGTCTGTTAATCACATGTGGAGATGATCAGATATATTTTCAAGAAAAAGAATCTTATTGAATGAAACAGGAATTTGTCAAAATGGATTTCAATGTTGGGGCAAAGACTCAAAGTGGGGAATTAAATCTCCATTACCAGCATCAGTTATTCAGCACATTTTTAATATTTTTAAAATTATTTTTATTTTTAATTTAAAATTATTTTTTTAGTCTTTTAAATTATTATTAAAATATTTTTCTTAAATTATTTTTAGACCATTATAATTTCATCCAAATGACAACCATGAAGACCATAGCTGTCTTTAAAAGATTTTTGAAAGAGATGCTTCATTTTTACTTCTCTTTATTGTAACATGTATCATAGTCTCCTCTAAAAGCTGTCAGCATGACAGAGACCCCTCTAAGATGAGTATAATAGAAACGACCATATATCATGCTCTACTGATTGAGTTATACAAGACTAATAAAGGAAACTATGAATAACAAGGTGATGCAACAAGGGGGAATTGTTTTAAACTAAAAGAGGGGAGACTTAGATTATGTTAGGAGGAAGTTCTTTACTTGGAGGGTGGTGAGACACTGGAACAGGCTGCCCAGAGTAGCTGTGGTGGAACAGCTGGAGGTGTTCAAGGCCAGGTTGGATGGGGCCCTGGGCAACCTGATCTAGTGGGAAGTATCCACAACATAAAATGTGAAGAAGTTTCCCAACTCATTTACATTTAGTATTCTGAACCCCCTAGTTCCTTTTGCTGTCCTAGGTCTTGTGAACTGAAAAAAAGTAAAAGAAAACAGTTCAGGACATTCATGACTTTACAGCTGTCTTTCATATCTCCTTCTTTGTCTCCTTCTCAGATTCAGTTTGAGAAAATTCTCATTAAAAAACAACAAAAAGCCATTCCACATTTTTGATCATCCTTGCTGGCTTTAAGTGATTTTTTTTATTATTACGCACAATAGTCACCATGGCTTTTGAATTAGGAAGAGTGTAATCTGCTGATTGCTGAAAGTTAATAAGGTGAAGCGTCATCCTCTGCAAGGCCAAATTTTTTTTTTCTTCTTTTTTTTTTTTTTTTTTCCTTCAAACTTATGTTATCAGCTCCTGTCACAGATATGGTTGTGGGCAACATCAGACTATTTTTTTTTGGTCCTTTTTTATTATTTTTTTTTTTTTCTTTACAGATTATTTATAACAAAGAATGTGGTGAAATCAGGAGTCAATAGTCAAGGTGCATAATCATGTGGTTGTCCTTCTCTGTCATCATGTTTTTCCTATCTTCCTTTGCCTGCTAATTTGCAGTCCATGTGAAAAGCAAATCACCAGGTATTCACATCTCCCTAGTTCTTGGAACTGGCCTAGTTTTCACAGACCCTGATACTTGCTAACAGGTAAAAAAAAAAAAAAAAAAAAATAATAATAATAATAAAATAATTGCTTAATAATATGAAGAACAAGATTTGTACTGATAATTTGTCCCAAATAATGAGTTCTCTAGAATCTCTTTATTCATGAGCAGCCTGTAAAATACTTATTCATGAATTATTCAGACTTGCTTGTGAATTTCTTTGAGAAAATTCCTTACACAGCTGACACTCCAAAGAGTTCATTGAGAATATTCTTGTGTTTTTGGTGGCTTCCTTCTTTTTCCCAACTGTAAAGTTCTATGTTGAAGCAGGGAGGTAGAGGAAGAAGGAAAAAGATAGTTCAATTATTTGCAGTCTTGCATTAAATGCTGCATACCTTCGTACACTACAGCCTAGCCAGAAAAATATGGGTTATTAACAGATAATGCAGAAGAAAGCTTCAAGTCCTTTATCTTTCTGCTTAATTATAGCAGGCCAACAAGCTTGTGAAAACTTAATTTAGTGCTTCTTTCTTATTGACTTATGTTCCTGCAAAGCAGGTGATGGAAAGGATCTCTAGAGTTTAATAAAGGTTTCATGGATCACTGTACATTTAAGTATACTTATCCAACCACAATCAAGACAGTTTTTTTTTTTTTTTTTTTTTTTTTTAAAAAAAAATTCCCCATTAAAAGTCATTGTGTTACCTCATCTTGTTAAGGGGTAGCTACAGCACTGTCATTTTTACACAGTTATATGTATTACAGTATCTCATTTAAAAAAATATTGAGGTCTGCTTGTGCTGTGTGGGACAGTTCCTATACCAAAACTTTTATAGTCCAGACAAATAGAGCAAGCAAACTGCACCAGCACTATTTGGCGTCCCAGAAACTCTGGACATGTTATGTGCTCCTTGCATGGGTGAAGAGTGCTGGAGAGGGTTAAGACTGAGGAGATTAAGAGGTTTTACAATAGGAGAGAACAAGGATCAAGCTATGGGGTAGACCGTGTAGCTTGTATATGACTGAAACTAGAAGCAGAAGGCAGAGCTAAGGAGGACGCAATATCTCTGGTATACATTATGGGCAAAACATAGTCTCTATCAGGTTATTAGTTCTGGTACAGAATTAATGTTCATGCAGACCATCTACAGTTATTCCATGCTGGAAATTGATAATCCTAAGGCTGTTGCTTGAAGGGAAAAAAAAAAGTGCACGTACACACACAAGAAAAAGAAATAAAAACAACAAAACTACTCAACTGTGGTGCTGGTCAAGAAGACAGAAAAGAACAGCAGCCTGAAAGCTGATGATCACAAATATATCCGATCACTTCATTTACTAGTTGCAGAAGAAGCAGACTGTAGCAGAAATCAGAGCTGCTCAAACTGATTCAGGAATCTGTCGTGTTTTGCAGTTGCGTATTAAAAATCACTTACCAAATTTATTGTTTTCAAATGATTCCAATGAAGACTTGAGAAAGGAGCAGTATATACACAAATAATGCTGAGAGCTGATGGTGCACCAGTCAGAAAAATGGGCAATTGTTGGACTAAATGTTTTTCAGTTCTGTGACTTAACCTGGGACAGATACACTCTCAACTGAAACAGATGCAAATATACATACAGAGCATGGATGTCTGAAACATTAAAGGAGAGGTGTTGTTTTTGCCCCCATAAGAAATGGCCTGTTGTGATTTTTGACATGAGCATTTAAATCCTATAGGACCAATCCTTCCGGCACAGTTTAAGGTCAATCTAGAGGTAGCATTGTAAAAATCAGACCCCAGGAAGTTATAGTGAACAACTTTAAAAATTTGACTGCATTCTTCTGTTTGAAAAATCTCTATCACTGTGGAGCTGTAAAAGTTGTTTGAATTTAGTACCATGTTGTACTGTGTCAAGTGGAAAGCATTTGCAGAGAAGACCTGGGGGTGGTGATGAGAATACAGCTGATAAAATGTATCCAAGATAAGAGCACTGTTGGTGTAAAAGAGAATGAGCTGGAATACCAGACAGATCATTTTGCATGGTGAGTCTTTAATAATGATCATTAGACATTAAGCACAATGATTTTTCTGGTCTGCATCCATGTTTAGTCTAACTTAAATAAGTACAGCCGTGTTTTAACATCATGTTCACATAGTGTTCCTAGGACTAAATTTGCCATAGTGAATAGTGCAAAACATAGATCCATGACTTAGTTATATGGCCACAGACAGCATCTGTTGCTTCCTTCCTGTTGTGCTATGAACCTGATCACCTTTGTGCAGACTCACTCATCACCGTGCTGTCCAGCTAGTTCAGCACTATTTTTAATGAGACTAAATATTTTTTGGCCTAGGGAGAAAAAGTCAGGTTAAAGGTAATCCTTGCATTACATTTGGAACTAGTGCTGAAGTAAAGGATGAACTTTGGTCAGTACCCTGTGCAGTACCATCTAGCCTTTCTAGATGCATTTGTGTAGCAGATGAAAACAAAATCAAGATAAAGATTTAACCTAGTACTAAAAGTGGGTTGGTAAAAAAGGAAGGGTGGAGTGAGATGGTGTATATGAGATGAATATGAGCTAAGATAGGTTTGAGAAAAATGAAGCTATATTTACCCTACATCTTCTCCCAAAGTTGCAGAGATGTGTCATGGGCCTGAACTGGACTCTTCAAAGAGCAGTATTTTTGATCCACTCACTGATTTTCATCTTAAACTTATAGGTAGGCCTTTACAGTCTTAAAAGGCAATCAAGGGTCAGGAGTTCTTAACAAACTGAAAAGATTTTAGCTTAAATTAAAACATTATGTCTTGCAAGGTATGAACAGCCTAACTTTCCTAGAATAGCTACTGGGAGCTGGTTTCCTCTGGGAGATACGTAAAACAGGTTTAAATACCTCTTCTGTCAGTCTGTTGTTTCTCAGGTGAGTGTGCTAACTCACCACTCCTTCTGTCTTTTTTTCTTCTGGGGCTTTTCCACTTTATATAAGTAATTCAAATAAGCATTTTTAGGGCTATACCATGGTGAGTGTGCTCACCAAGCATGCAATAGAGCCAAGATATTCTGCTATTTAACACAAAGTGATGGAGACTTTTCTCTCCACTTCCATACCTGTTATGGCAGAAAAACCTATGTTCTTCAGTAGGAACAGCATTTGAAGTAGGTCTTGCATTTCTCTGGAATAGGAAGAGCCATCTGTATTCAGACGAAAACTGGCATGAGACTGGATTTTCAACTTTTTTTTTTTTATTGTCTCTAATTTGCTTGTTGTTTTCTTCTTGCCCTTGTTGGGTTGTATTGATTGGTAAGCGATAAAGAAGGGGGAAAAATACAGTCCCGGGGGAAGAAGAAAAGGAGAAAATAAAAAAAGGCGAGACTATTTTTCATTTCTTTACTGTGTTCCTTCACAGCCGTATTCTGACATTTAGAACAACATAATATGCATGTCTCTGTTCATTAGGTTTCTCAGTACTACATAGTGACAGCCACAGAGGAGGGGGAGGGTGGTGAAGAAAGGAAAGAAAGAAATGATCTTAAACATGAGGTAACCTTTGCAGGCTAAATAACAAAGAAATGAGAACAGCAAAGGAGAAATACATTTTCTGAAAGAGTAAACATAACCAAAATCATGGCCTTGAATTAGGTTATTCAAATAACATTATGAAGGGGAAAAGGGAATACTGAACTCAAGGCAGAAATAACTAATTTGCTGCCCAATGACTTGTTTGTTTTGTACGCATATCTTTGAGCAGATCTATTACTAGTATTTGAACCAGAGTAAATGACACACAGAGATTGTTGAAAATAAGGATTGCTTTAAATGCTTGTATCAGCTCCTGACCCATTATAAAAGACAGAAGCTCAGGAAAATGGGAAATTTTCCTGTAGGGAAGCCTTTCTATGTTCTAGCAATAAGTATATACGCCATGTGCAGATATCTTAGCTATTACCCAACAAACTGGTTCATGTATATGCTACAATGTGTTGTCAAATACAAATAATAGCTTTGAAATATTAAATGTTAGAGATTTTATCATAATTTTACTCAGAAGCCTGGATATAACAATGTTACTTTAGATTTTAAAGGTCTATGCTGCAACAAACATGCATATTTTAATGGGTCCTAGAATACCTCTGTTTGTAGAAGAATTTAGATGTACCAAAAACAATAATAAAAAAGAAATACAACTTTCTCCACATTAGTTCAAAGTTCAAAACCAAGACATTTCAGCTCTCTGCAGGTGAAAAATTCTCATTGGCAGTTTTGTTTACTTTTGTCATGTCATTCTTTTTAGGGTGTCAATTACAATTTCTTTTTTAAATGAGGAAATTAAAGTTCTCAATGGAGTTTTCTTTTGTAGAAATGTGGAATCATAGAATCATTAAGGTTGGAAGAGACCTTCAGGATCATTTGGTCCAACCATCACCCTACTGACACTATCACCCAATAAGCCTTGTCCCTAAGCGCCATGTCAAACCTTTCCTTGAAAAACCTCAGGGACAGTGGTGCCACCACTTACCTGGATTTGTGATCTCTCCTCAAAGTTGGGACGGGGAGAGAGAAGTCAAAATATGAGTAACTTGTGAAAAATAATTGTTTACTTCTAGCAGTTGCACATTGTTAATTTTAGTAATCTACAAAATGAGGCCTGACTAATTCCTAGGTTTTACAGATGGGGGAAGTTGGTTTCATGAGATCTTTCTATGACTTTCGCCTTGTCAGCTCAAGGCAAAGAATGTGGGAAAATCCTACTATGTTTCTTATTTACTCTTCCTAGTTTCTATGCCTGCTGTTTTCTGGTCTACCTCTAAAACTATCAGATGTCAAAATATTTGTTAGGGGAATATTTATTAGTCACTTATGTCTCTAGTTCCTCTGGTAAGTAGAGGAGGAGAGTGCCAAGAAAAGATAACAAGGCTTGGAAAAAGATATAAGCAGCTTTCCTGCAACTGTCCAGCTGCTTTGCAGATCAAGGGAGGCTGGAAGCTGAAAGTATGTGCAGCTCCCACATCATATGGAAGGTCTCTACACAAGCTGGTGCTGAACCTTGTTACTGATTTTACTGTTATCTTTCATCAGAAGAGCAGTCATTTAGAAAGGCTTTACATACTCTCATGTGCTCACACCTCCTTTCTCTTCTGTTTCCCCTTTGCCCTCTTAAGTTTCATTCACTTGCTAAGTAGGGGATTTAAAGACATGTTCAAAGGGGTTAGGGATAGTAGTGACATGATTTGGACCCAGACACACAGCTGCCTGGCTGTCACCAATTAACGTTCCTAGAAAAGAGGAGATAGAAATTTTAGCACGTATAAAGCCTTAATTTGTTTGCAAAGCATATGTGCCCACTGCTGCTCTGCCATTGGGGGGCTAAAAATATGCACGTTGGCTACCTCTTCAAAGAGGTACCCTGCTGGCTGGAGGGAGGCTAGATGGCACTGAGGTCAGTGTGGTTTTGGGAGATAGGGGGGGAGGGGGGTATCCGTGTCAGAGTGCCCTTGGGGGTCAGCAGGCATAAGGAGCAGTGTGTGTGCATGTGATTACAAATGATATGAACTGCTCTCTGTCATAGCAGTTGTCCTTGGGGTCCCTGGCTAGGGCAGGAGTTATCTTGAGGCTGTTTTAGGGGGACATGACTATCAATCATTTTCCAGTTTGCTGCAGGGTGGCTGTTACTGGGGTGTCATGCTGGGATCCATGGTTGGTGGTCAGGGCATATGGAGGGGTCTGGGGGCATCTTGCTGTAGTGGGGAGCCATGTGAGGGAGGCACTGAGGAAATTAGGCCTGGAGACAGACCAGGAGTCACACAAGAGCTCAGGACTGAGCTCTGCCTGTAGTTGCAGGGAGTCCTAGGGCAGGTCCATGGACTCAGCTCAGGGAGCCTCAGGGCTGCCCTCTGTGCTGCCCTGGCCAGACCTCAGTGCCATCTAGCCTCCCTCCAGCCAGCAGGGTACCTCTTTGAAGAGGTAGCCAACGTGCATATTTGGTGAGGGGCAGAGCAGGCTGGTGGCTCCTGAGGGACTACGAGGTGTCCCCACAGGGCAGCAGTGGTGTGGGGAAGCCCTGGACATCAGGTATCTCCATGGGGATGCTCTTCAATGGTCTCCATTTATCTCTGCAACCATTTATCCAATGTCATCAAGCTACAAAGCTGGGGTGCCTGCCCTTGTCTTCTGCCTTGTGGGGTTTGCACTTTAACTGCTTGAGTTTCTGACCAGTCTTTTGTGAATAGCAACATGAGGCTCTCATTTTGGATGTAAATTAGTAAGTGAATGTAAAGGAAGATGAGAGAGAAGAGATTAAAATGAGAGTGAGCAGGTAGGAAGGAAGGCTTCTTTTCTTCCAGAGGATATTAGAAGATAATTGATTCTAGTCAACTGCTGTTTTTTCAAGTGCTTCTCCCATTTTTTCCATTAGATGTATGTGACTTGTGCTCATTCAGATCACAAATGTTTTGGACAGACCCTGTTTGTGCTATAAGGAATTTAAGTTGTGTTGTAGAAATGAATAAATCTGTCTCTTAAATGTATATAGCCTGTTCCCTGTGCTTCCTTTTTCAATAGCTATATACTTACTTATGTCCTCAGCTCCCACATACCACACTTTTTTTGGTCCTTATATGCTGAGCATATCGGAAAAGATTCTGTTGCTGCTGTGGCTGGTTCAGGGCTATTTGTGTGTAGGAGGCAGGATGGCTTTTTCCTTTGGAAAACGGTGATGGAAAGTTCAGTTCCTTTCTCTCAGTGCAAGCAGTGACTTGGATATTCCTCAGCCATACCGGTGTTAGCTTCCACAGAGCTTATAGGGACTGAATTTCCTCCAGTCCTTGGCTTATCTGCCAAATTGTTAGAAACTAGCTGATCAAAGTGAAAGTTATCAAGGGAATTGAAGGGTGCATATCTGCAAACCTCATTTCTTAGGAACCAAGGTTGAAGATGATAATGTAGAGGTATATAGATCAGGGTTTTTTGTCAGATGAGAAGTGTTGTGCCTCTTCAATTTATTGCAGTCTTAATGGGATAGGGAGGAGGAGATGTATGGTGATCTGGTAGGGAGAAATACAAAATAAATTAGTAGCAATAATAATGGTCTCATAGTTTGTCCCAAATGTAAGTCTTGTTAAAGGAGCTTGTCATCTTGAATGTCAGTTATTATTATATATATATATATATTTTTTTAGCGTTAACAAAAGAGCAGGCTGAAATATTTTGCTGGAAATTCTTTTTGATAAAATTTCCCTCCTCCCCTGGCAAGGTAATTTTATTCTAGAAGTGTCTGTTTTGACAGGAGGAAGAGCTGTTTATCAAAAGAGCCAATAAAACTAAATGTGGAAACGTTTCCATTCTGGCTAAGTCTAAAACCTCTCACTGAAGTCATAGAAACATTGGTTATTGGAAACATTTGGAGGTCCCTAGTTCAACCTCCTGCTCAAAACAGAGTTATCACCAGCTATAGATAAGGTCGACCCTGATTTTATCTGATTTTATCTGGTCAGGTCTTGAGAACCTCCAACAATGGAGGGTTCCACAGGTGTTCTGGGTAGCCTATCCCAGTGTTGAAAAATTTTCTTCATGGATATTCTTTGCTGATATCCAGTGTAAGTCTCCCAGGTCACAGTGGGTGATCATCTGCCAGTTTTTTTTTGTTGTTGTTGTTGTTGTTTGTTTTTGTTTGTTTGTTTTTCGTTTAACCATCTGCCACAAATGGAAAATTTGGCTGAACACAGGCTAGTGGGTTATCCTTGCACTGCAGCTGTGAAAAAGATCAGCAGTTTTAGTGCTTGTGAAACTGAGCAGAAAGTAACCTACCACAAAGCAGATCTTATCTAGTATCCTAAAACTGTATGTCTAGCATGTTAGCTCCTTCCCATGCATTCTTCGTCCTAGAGTTAAGGGAAGAACTTGTTGGCAAATGGAGAGCAGCTGAGCAGGAAAAGGTCTGACTGGCTCAAGATAGACCTCTGCAAATACTTCCCATGTCGGTTTAGGCAAATGCTTTTAAGAATACATTCAATTATGTTAAGCACCCATTAAAAGAATCCTAAATCCTCCCTGGGGTCATTTCAGTTCTATAAGATTGTAATTGTTTGAGACTAACCATGATTTCTTCTTTTGCCTTCAGGTGATTCTAATTCTGACAAAGCTGTATGACTACAACCTGGGAAGCATCACAGAAAGCTCTCTTTGGAGGTATGAAGATAATTAGAGCTAATAATTACCACCTTACTTAAATAGGAACATCCTGATACAATTCTTTTATTGAATTTAATTTTATTTTTTTTAAATATGCTGGAAGGTTTGTAGCTTACCCATCTCTCTTGTTTCTATTCTTTTGTACTCAAGGATGAAGAGGCTGAAGTCTTGATTGTTTTGTTTCAGCTAGATAACACTTCATGAATCTGCTGTCATTCGATTTCCCCTTTTCTGTCTTATTCAGAATCAAATCAACCAACCGGTTTATTTTTAGAACTCAACAGCCTCAGGTCCTTGTTTATAATGAAGAATCTCATGGCTGTCTACTGCCCAAATGATAGTTATGAAAAGTCAGTGCTGCTAAGACTGGGGGGAATATTTGAATATTTGCATTTAAAGTTTGCTCAAATGAGTATTCTAGGTCTGTTTGTTCAGAACTCATAGTTTTAGTACCAGATAATGGATTTCCACTCATGTGGTGATATCTGCTGTAGTAATTTATAGGGGATGCCTTGTTACTTTTGATTTCAAAAGCATATCATGCATACATATTTGGCTTCACGGAGAGCAGGTAGTACTTTTTTTTTTTTTTTTTTTTTTTTTTTTTTTTTTATAAATCTCAGAAATGGATCTAAGGGGTGTTTACTTCATATGTCTTTAGTGGTAGCATCAGGAGTTGTAATGGATGAAAGGGGAGTTTTCTCATCCTTTCATCTACAAAGCTTTGGTGGGCAGACTAGGGCTTTGTTTGCAGGTTTGATGGAGGTGGACAGACCTTGTATTAATACAAGAAAACTATATTTAAAACAAACAAACAAAAACCTAAAACTTCATGTGAGATTGAACTTGTTTTGATAAACTTGTTTAGGAAAGGATTTTCAGCTCCCAGGAAGAATTTTGTGTCAGAACTATAAAAAATAACCTTTCTGTCCAAGGAAATGAGTAGGGATTTAAGAGAATGACACAGGAAGGTTGTGTCCTGGAGTGTATTGTAAACTCAGGGTAGTGCTCTACCACACTAGCCTGTAGAAGAAAAGTGTATTGTTTCTCTCTGCCCTAAATAAATTTAAAAAGGATTTTTTTTTCTTTTTTTTTTTAAAAGGAGGGTGAAACCACCTCCAAACTAAAGAAATATCAAAACTTCATGAATTTTCATTCTAGTGATAGGAACACACAAAATTATTAGCATTTTGTGTTGTTGGATAAATAGTTTCTCATCTTACTTTTGGGATAGTTTAATCTTTCCATTTCATATACATCACTGCTAGGGCTTGAGATCAAAAATGGTCTTATTGTCTCTACTACCCTTTTTAGGATATGCACATTGAGGAGCTCAACCCAGGATCTCTCAGGACTGTCGCTTTTGCAGAATTTTTCTAAAGGGACTTTGGGTTAGATTGATTCCACAGTGGCTTCAAGAAATAATATTCATAAATGCAAAATCTGTTATTTTTATTTCCTCTTACTAACCTCACTTGTTTCTCCCTGAAAAAATCTCCATCTGTTCTATTAGTCATTGAGAAAGGCACGGTGTTTCACCATGTGGAGAAACCTCCTTCCATGTTGCTGTCAGTGCTCAAGAACTACTTGTGATGCAATACAGGATTGAGTTGAGATACTAATTTAGGACTAAATATAGTATAGCCATATCGGAGAGGAGAAAACACCTCTTATTGAGGTGTGTGAACTTGGGCACAAAATTGTGCTGGTGAGTTTATGCTGTTGCCTGTTCCAGAATTTCTGTGGAGTCTGAATTTTACCTTTATTAAAAGACAGAAGGGACCGTGGATATCACTGGAAGGTTGTACCAGAATCTGGGACTTTGGTGGTATACCAGGCCTAGATCTGGTGAGTGTTGTGCGCTAGTCTATACTTCGGACTGTCCTAATGTTAGAATGTGGCATAACATCAGTAAAGGTATATTGTTTCCTCTTATCCAGTATCCTATTGCCAAAAAGTAGTCTAGGAGAGACTATATGAACAGGAGCTTCATATGTGACACTTCCTTATAATATTCTCCCAGCCTTCATTCTTAGGGTTGACATGTAGGGTCCTTCCTTACCCTTCAGTTTAAGGTCCGTCTGAGTCTGAAAAATCTTTTGCTTTTAGTAGGTTAGGGGTTTTTACTCATATATAAAATGTTTCATTTCTCAGTGGTTTCAAGAAAGAATATTCACAAATGTAAAACTTTACTAGATATAAACTAACTTCCTTAGTATCTTCTAGAGTGTTTTGATATTAATACCCTTGACATCTTGAAGCAAAGAGTACCATAGATTTGAGAAACCAAACACTTGGCTTGTTTTGAACCTGTCAGCTCTAGTTTCACTTTGCACATCTCACTTGTCAAGACTTGGTTACAGCTGCATGGACAACCACCCAGAATCCCAGGGCTAATGTTTTTGACTAGAAGATATTAGAGGAGAACCAGCACAGCTAAAATGAACATATGTATCTTTGCAGTGCTCCGCTATTATACGTGATTGGCCCTTTGGTGTTCATGACTTCTCTGTCACCAGTGTACTTCATTCTCTTACCTTGTTCCCGTTGCCTTACTTCAGTCCCAGTTGGTTATACTGTGCTCCATCCCAAGTCTGGCTCTGCTGTTAGATCCCTGTTCACCATGCAGGCATGTGTTTGGATCTCTAATAAATATGCCTCTCAAGATCCCATGACAGCTTCTCTGTTCTTTCTGTGATGGAAGGAAATGACAAAATGGGCATATCTTATTACTTATTGTACCTGACAGGGAGGTTATTAGCTGTCGCACCTCCTGGCTACTTAAGTGACATGTTAATTTACATCTCCTTTCTTGTTTCAAAAAGATACAAAAATGCATTTGAGTGAAGGGAAGAAACATATCTTATGCTTCAGTTTATTTCTTGCCTCTAGGTTTGATGCTAGGGGATGAAAGAAATCATGATCTTGTGTCTGGTTTGATTTCTGATGTGAAGAGTTTTGTTTTTGAAGGATAGAGGAGAAAGACAGGTAATTCTGCAGGTACCCACAACTGAAGAGGAATCTCTGCCTTGAGAACATGACAAAGAAATACCATTGTTGCCTCCTGTGCAGAGTGCATTCTCAAAAGGTTGATGAATGATGAGGGGTGATTTAGAATCATGTCACAGGCACGAGTCATTTGTGCTATAGCTGGTTATAAGCACATCTGTCAGTGGAAGGTGTAGTTGGGTGATTTAAGCAGTTTTGTGACTGATGGGACTGTAACCATCTATAACACAACTATGCCATTGCCTACAAGATATGAATCTGTCTTCATAAACACACTGCTACCTACTAGGATGACATTTCTTTGCAATTTTTCAGCCAGTTTAACCACAGCTGGCTGCAGTACTAATGGATGGAGATCGCCCTTCTGAAACGAACAATGAATTAAGACACTACTGGTGACAGACACAAAGGGACAAAATACAGTAAAAGGAAATAAATAGATTCTAAACCATCTTCTAAAGTACTAAGGTTCAGAAGCTCACCAAGCTTTAGGTGTCAAGTGAACTGCTGATTCTATATATGGTAAATTAAATTTTGTATCAGTCTGGACCTGACTTTAATTATGTTATCATCTTGGCATACTTTTTCCACTGTTTTAGTTGAGGTGATTTATTTATTTATTTTTCTATAGAAGAGAAAGAAAACAGGGAGGAGAAAAGATTATCTGTCACTGAGCAATTAACTGAGTGTACTGGGTTTATTTCTCTTCCTGTCTTGCATATCTATCAGATCGCAAAGAGGATTAAGCAGTGAGAGTTAGGAGAGGATGTTTTTATTGCCGGAATAAGATAAGCTTATGTTTCCAGTAAATAAAAATGTCAGAATAATCACTATGGTATCCATGACTGCAGACAGTTGTAGGGAAGGACTGATTTTTTTTTTTTATTATTATTATTATTTTTTTTTTTTGTATAAATATGATACTCTGAAGAGATGTACAGGACTCCTTCCCACAGGACCTTGACAGGCTGACAAAAAATGAATGTTGCCATTCACCTCTTTCTTTTCTTATAGCTCTGTATTTGGTTAGAAATTACTAATTTCCTGTAAATGTAACAGTAATTAAACTTTGCTTTTCAGTCAGTATGTAGGAAGATGTAGGGTTTGCTTGGCTTGAGAACATTTATGTCTAAACAGATATCTGTTGTTCTATTCTGGTAGTTACTGATGTTGCTTCTATACTTGGATGCTGTACTTGAACTCTCATCTCCCAGTTCAGGCCTGCTGATAACTTCCAGCCTGTACTCCGCAGTTTTTAGTTTCTGCAGTAAGGAAGCTTCTGTATGTGTGCTGTAAAGCAATCTCAAGAACTCTGGAAAAAACTCATGCATCACATAGATCTAGTTTTAATTTTCCATATGTAAAGTAGGGGATAATAAAAGTTACTTTTTGAGAGAAGTGAATTTTGGATGGATTTAGCTAACTAGTGTCTTCAATATTTTGAAGATCACATGGTGATAAATATTAGATAAAATGTCTCAGAACTCCAGGGCTCTGTTTCTAGATTTGTCATGGAATTCTTTATTACCCTTGAGCCTCAGTCTTTTAGGCTATCAGTTTACTAATCACCTACTTCTGACACCACCAACACGTTATCCTCCACTTCTGTCCCTTCAAGAAGAGAAACTGGATATTTCCAAGATTAAATAATAATAATAATAAGAAGAAATAATAATAATAAAAAAAATCCTTAGAGCATCTCCACTTCTAGGTATAAGAGTAGCTTTCATTTCTTCCATAGTACTATTTAATAAAATAAGGAATTCACTGGGAGTTGAGTGTAAGATGACATCTCTTGCTCAAGGAAGTGTAAGCAATATGCATTTAAAGAATTACAGCTGTGTCCTAATTGTGTTTCTGTTCTCTTCTACTATTAGCCACTTCAGAAGACAAGATACTGGGCAAAGGTAGACTTGAAGTCTAAGTACCATCAGTATTGTGTGATGAGTAATCTTGCAGTCATCATCATGCAGGGAAGTGATATGGTGAAAATGCTTGTTGATGGAAATAGGTTTGTGTTAGTATGTCAGATCATCAAAAGGAGCAATGGAGTAACAGAAATGAGTTATTTCCTCTTACAGCTGCTATAGGGATAGGAGTTTTAGGGAGAGAGGTAAAGACTGAAGAGCCTTTCTGGATACAGCCTTGCAATATTAGCCAGTGATGCCTGATAACTTTATTGTGAATCTTATTTGAAAATTTTCCTTATTTTGACTGTACATTTACATCAAAAAAGTATTTCTAAATAATATAGATGTTTTGAAGCCTCATGCATTTTTGTTTCTGTATGAAATTTTCTGGCTCCTTGCTATGTCTGTAAGAACACCCTCTTTTCAGATCAGAGCTATGGTTATCCATGTCATCTTCAGTACTGTTGACATGTTTGTGAAGATTTTCTTCCTCTTTACTAGAAAGTCCTTACAGCAGGAGACTCCAAAATTTGGCGGTATTTTCCTCCCTTGAGGGGAATTTCCAGTAAATGTCTGTTGCTGTATTGTCCTGCTGCACATTGTATGCTGGTTCCTTACTTCTGTTTTGCAGATGGGCTGTTCACACACATTTTTCTACCTGCTGAGCTGCATTAGTAAGGTCATAACCTGTGGTTTAGTGACATATTGTGCTCTGCAACAGCAGATTAGGGACTTTTAGATGGAGTAGATAAGAGAAGCAAATCCACGTGAGAGATGAACTGACAAAGGGGGGGGAGGGGAAGTCATTAAGTACATTTTAACCAGCAGTTCTGTGGGAAAGGGGAATGCAAAAAGGATTATTCGAAATGCTTTTATCTATAAATGTGATACTTTGGTTGCTCAGTGTGACTGAGTCATTTTCCTTAACTGAATATCAGAGCTTGATAAATGCTGCTGTATTATCTCCCACAGGTATTTAGTGAAATTGTAACAATAACACTTCCTCGTCTTTTTATTTTATTTTCATTTTTGCTCCTGGAAACATGTGAACCACTGGATGTTCTGTGTTTAGATGCTGGAGAGCATTTATAGGGAAAGGAACATATCTACATTCTCAGCGGTTTTTGTATGAAGAAATATAATTTTTTTTATATCACAGCAGGAGATCTGTTTCTGCTGGAAGCAGGCTTAGAACATGGATTTCAAGCACTAACTGAACGTGGAGCTGAGTGCAACCTTTTTCTTGGTTGATGGGACTGTTCAACCATCACACTCCCTAGGGACTTTGTAGCTTCTATAGCTATCAGATTTTCACGTGTATGCTTATTTTATTCTGGTGATTTACAATAAAAATTTCTATCATGGTCAACTCTTCCAGTTAGTTGTCATAGTTCTCTGGGATGTCTTGTCTGCTGTCAAAAAGAGTTCCAATAAAACTGGAGAGAGGGAGAAACAAACAAACAAACAAAAAAACAGACTTATTTAAGAAACAGCAAACAGCAGATGCTTTAATTGATCCTCAGTTAGTAGGATGTTAAAATCTTACTGGATTTTGCCATATTCTTACCTTCCCTGAAGCATGAGGGCCAGGATAGCTCTTGCATTTTGTGACCTAACTTCTATCTTTATTTAATCAATGGCAAATAAGTTGTGCCTTGACAGTATGAGGAGTCATACTGTGATATTTTGAAGGATCAGATTTGGCTGAGGATTTAGTGATATGCTCCTCATTGCCTGGCCTGTATTGATAAAAACATTCAGCACTAATGAGAATGCAAATTTATTAAGAATATTAAAAATGTGTTCCCTGTTGCAGCCAGTTGTGAAATGTAGGAGTGCTATCAAGTAAATCAAAAAGAACACCAATCCATTTTCTTCATGAAACAGCATGTAAATCAATGTTATGAATATTAACGCTGACATATATTATCAATATACTGTAAATAACAGGTGCACAATGTTCATGCTGCTTTATAGACATGTAATGTTTAAGTGCAGTTTGTCATTCTTCTGTAGATTAAAAAATGAACTTTTACATCTGTGTTTCCCAGACTGTATCTGTTTGTGTAAATTAGATTTTTTTTATTTTTTATTTTTATTTTTTTTTAAAAAGTAAACTGAATTATGGGATGTATCCATTTGTTCTGGCTGTGTAATAAATGCAAACAGGCTAGACTTGATATGCAAGAAGAAAGAAAAAATACTGTAGTTATCAGCTCATGAACAGAAAGCAAAACACTCTTAATGTTCTTATTTTTTTCCCCACTGCACATACTCTTCCTTTTGCAAGGATGTGTAAAGATGTACTTGTCTTTTCAGAGGGTTATATACTCATCTAGTCACAAAAAATGTATTTGAGTCTGAGCTTGAGTAAACCAAAGCTACTCCAGTTTATACTAGCTTGAGCTCTGAGGTCTTCAAATCCAGGTACCATATTTCTGTATCTGTGCCTTGGGAATTGCACAGGCAAATATTCAATGTTTATTATTACTGTAGAAAGAGCCGGATGTGTCTTTTTGGTGTCTCTTGAAGGATGTGATGAAACAACTGTACATGATGTGCTGTAAAAATGCCTATTTAAATTGACACCAAATACTGACTACTCTTTACACAAAAACACAATAGCTTGCTTGGAAGTGACCTTTTCTTCTGATTTCTCTAATCTACCAGATAAGAAATGGACAATGCAGAACAGGAGCAATAAAGCTCACAATTAATCAGCTTGTATCTTCAATATTGATAGCAAAGAGAAAGTGAATACTGTGCTTTGCAGGGAGCTGGGGCGATGAGCGTGAGGAAGGTTCATTTTACCTCTTGTCATTCAGCTATCCTGGCAGGAGCAGGCAGGTTCCATGGAGCATGCAAACCTCATACCCTTGACGACTTCTGTGTACTCAATGCTGAGAAGGTTTGTGTGTGTCTGACAGGGACAGCTAGAAGAAGCTTGATTCTTAGTGAGCAAGGAGGTAGTTTGCTGTTGGAATTCCCCTTACAAAGGTTTGGAGAAGGTGTATGGGGATTCAGGAACGTGTTTTTTTTTTTTTTTTTTTTTTTTTTTTTTTTTC
>NC_048898.1:24843538-24891251 GCF_011077185.1 Oxyura jamaicensis | reverse complement strand
AAAAAAAAAAAAAAAAAAAAAAAAAAAAAAAAAAAAAAAACATGAACTGGAAGGGAGGCTAGAGGCCAGAAGAACTGTGGACAAATAACCTTTCTGTAGGACAGGAGGATAAAAAGCTGTTGGCAAGTCTAAGCTCTTGTTGTGCTTTTCCAAGGAGTCACTGTATTCTTACTGATAATTCAGTTGTGTTTACTTTGTCCTAGGCCATCTCAACTCTAAGAGATTAATCCAGAAGACTGGAAACCATATTTTTGGTCTGTTTTCTCTGTTCCTGATTGTACACAGCCACATATCTTATGCTTAGAATGAGACCCAAAGATGTGAGCTGTAGCCTTCTTACATACAGATTCAGGCAAGCTTTTTTCCCTTTGCATGTGTTGGATATGGAGTTTTTACATGTCTGTCTGCACTAAAATGGCTGAGTGCTTTGGATGAAAATGGCTAATAAATATCATCCCTTGCGTCAGAGAAGAAAAACAGATGAATATTCCTACAGTCTCTACCATGCTTCCAGCCATTCATCGATGGAGTTTTGGCCTATGTTTTAGCAAGCCAGAGGTCTGGTGCATTCTCATCCAATACCTATTGGAACTTTGAGAAACTCTCAGATATCTGTGCAGGCAGAGCAGATCAACATCTTTGGGTCAAATTATGACATCTGTGGCTTGGATTCTGTCCTAATGCAATCTAATCCTTGCAAAAGAGTAAGAAGAAATGAGATTCATAACCATTCATTTTAAATAGTCTTTCTGAACATCAAATTAGAAGAGATTTTATGACTATAGGCTCTGTGGAGCTGCTGGAAAGAACTACTGGATTAAACATTAAAAGCAGCAGCAAAATGAAGACTTTGTGAACCACACTTATGATCATTTCTTCATCTTCTTTCTAATTGTGTTTGTGTTTTCTCTTCTGTTTTGTGCTTTCCGGGAGGTGAGGGAAGAAATATCACAACCTTTTTTATTTGCCACTCTGTGGTAGCATTATGTAAGTGGAAGCAACGCTTTTTTTTTTTTTTTTTTTTTTTCCTTTATTTATTTATTTATTTATTTATTTTTGTGGACTTCTTCCTCAAAATGAGTTTTCCTTGCTTGAGTTTTCAAGAGGTGGTCTTCTATTTTTTCTAGCCTGCCTCCAGCAGTGCCCAATAAATGGCAGCTATTATTAGTGTTAAACTCTCAATATGAGATCTACCACCTTTGGGATAATGTTTTTTCTTGCCTTGCTACAGAAATCAGCTTATGCCCTTCCTTAAGCATGAGTTTTGATGACTTGCCATATTATATAAGCAACTATTTAAAAATACATATTATAGGCTATTAAATTATTGGGCCTTTCCAGTGAGCACATCTGGGGCTTGTAAGACTCTGACCTCCGTTTGCTGTGAGCAGTGTCTGCTGACTACAGGCATTGTGAAAATATCATTTCTCTTTGCTTCCCTGCCAACGCTCGAGTGACGATGTGCTCTCTTGCTATGAGGCACCATAAAATTTAGAGGCTAGTCACAGTGAAGCTAGTAAGAAAGAAACTTAAAGACCTCAGTAAATTTCCCTTCTAAGGCTTCCCTTTTCAAAGGTAAATGGTCTTATTCTTTGTAATCTCTGATTGTGTGTTAACAGCTTTCACAATGTTAACTCTTTTGTAAAAAAAAAAAAAAAAAAAAAAAAAAAAAAAAAAAAAAGGTACATAACAGGCCCAGTGCTTTATGTCCCTTAAAGAAGCCAAAGGAGGAAGAAGCTAATACATTTTTTTTCTATTTTTCTTTAAAGTCCACTACCTACTCAGCACATATGTACTATAAATTCAAGATGTGGATGTTACTTGAAGCGTGATGTCACAAGTGTTTTAATAGCCTTTGATTTATTTCCCTAAGTGCTTTATTAAGATGATGCACAACAGAATTTGGATGCCAAATGTAGTGTTAGAAGAGACTTGGATGAGTTATTTTCAATCTCCTGACTTTTCTTCCTCAAAAAAGTAATTTGTTTTATTGGGGAAGAAGGGCCCTGGATTCAGAACAGGGATTCTACTTCTTATTTAGTGTTTCTTTGTGAGTTAATCAGCCAAGTTTGTGGTCTGAGTGTGTAGGAGTATGAATGAACTTAGTGTGATACAAGAGAGCTGCATGGTTCAGAGAACAGGATACTGCCTGGGCTTGGAAGATTTGTTCTGTTACTGGATGGGTTTGTGGCAACCGGAGAAATATTAGGGTAGGCATAATCAGGAATCAGCAAATCCATGTGTCAAAAGTCAGTTGCAAGGAATCCTCTCTTGGCAAGATATTTCTAATGATGTTCTGCAAAGTTAGTTCTAGGTGCAGTGGTATCAGACACTTTTGCCATTAGTCTGGTAATAGATCTGATAGTTTTAAGACAGGCAGTGTAGTGAATTATCAAGACCTGAGAAAGTCACAGTGATCAAATAGATTGCTTAGTAAGCTGGGTTGACTTGAAGAAATGTATTGTAGTCCAACAAAGTAGAGCAGTAGGATAAAGGTTGAAGGTATTACTTAATAATACTACATACAGCACAGTGTAGCACATTCTACAGGTGATCTGCAGGAGATGGAGTAGGGAACCAAACATGTCCCATTGTGAAGAGGCTGAAACAGACCATTTCGGTCATTGGATACACAAACTAAGGAAACATATTTTGAATTCATAGATAAATTAAAACTATAAAACAATATTTATTGCATGATACTGATTTGGCACAACAACCTGTGTGGCAACATAAAATTTTCAGCAAAACCTTCTGCTTAGTATGAGATTTCTGGACAGAGTTGAAAGAGAAATGGAGGTGCAAAAGTGTGTCATGCTCTTTACAGTGTTTCTGTGCACCAGAAATAATCTAAACATGGCTACCTAGGATGCTATCTTTGGCTCAGGAAGTCACAGAATCCTATCTGTTATCTATTGGAGACTTTGAGAGTATTTAAGGGGAATAGGGATTTGTACTTCCTGAGCTCTTACACAGGTATCTGTTGTTAACAATCACAGATGAGGTACTGTGATAAATGGACTTCTGCTCTGATGTGAGTTGCCCTGATATTGTTATGGTAGCACAGAACTCTGTAGGTGAATTTACACATCGGAGTTGTTATTGTGGTGTAGTTGCATTTCACACCTAAATTTGCTCATTTCTGTTGTCCCAAAGTAATTGTATATTATTAATGTAATTGTTTTACATTTTTCCAGTCCAAATTATTTGATTAAGCACAAGGTTAACTTGATGAAATGTTGATTTGAATTAAAGAATAAACATAAAATAATACAACAGATCTGAAGTTCCTAGTCTTAAACTGCATTAATGCTATGTAGTATCAGTGAATATCCTGGGAATTTACAGCATTAAATGTATCCTCCTTAAGTGATGTGTATAGAAAATGCTTGAAATTTCAGGTGAACCGTTTAGTGTATATTTGTTTGTTGTATATTTACATGAATGGTGCCTTTGTAAGTGAAACAAAGGAAAATATATGATGACTAGTGCAATAAGGTGGGCAAAAGATTGCACAGGCCAAGTACAAGATGACACATAGAGGAAGGAAAAATCTAGCTTTTGAAGTGAAGAAGACATGGCTAGGCTTAAAAAAGATGCATGTGGAGTAAGCTTTTCTGCCAGTAGAAACTGGTATTAGTAGTTTACTGACTTGAGTCATGCACCACTCTCCATTAGTTGTTGACCTGCTCCAAATGTGACTTATGGTTGTTGATATAAAATTAATATCACCCTTCTTGTTAGGCTTCTCTTCCTATTGATATTATTTTGATAGCTACTGTTACTGCTTAGCTGTTTAGCATTATGGAAATGGAAAGTAAACAGAAAAGGCGGTTGAAAACACAATAAGTGCAGCTATAAAATCTATTCAATCAATGTCCCATTAGAAAATAATGGTCAGTCTTGTAATAAGTATAATTTCATTGACCAGCCCCTCTATTAACATCATTAAAAAGCCATTGGGTTTGGCAGTTGGCTTGTCTAACATTCAGATGCTCCTTATTGTTTCAGAAGAAACCTGTTGAGTCAGTTTCTTTAGAAAGAAGATGGAACAGGATCTCAGAGTAAACAAGGTTTCTCAGTTTGCAGATTTTCCGTGGAAATTGCTTTTTTTTTTTTTAAAAAAAAAAAAAAAAAAAAACAAAAAACTTGTAAAAAGATATGGCCTAGTTTTATATGCATGGATTATTTGTGATGTGCTGTAACTCCTGGCATGCTGGTTAGGATGCTGGTCCTTCACTGGGAGTATCTTCACCATAGATGATGCATCAGCTGTGCTGAGTTCAACTGACCTCTCTGCAAAGAAAGCTGAACTCCACTGAGACATGAGTGCCTGCTAGAGAAGTTATCATGGCACTTTCATGATCCTGTGACTTCTGACTTAGTCTTCAGTTTAGCTACTAGTGCCTCTGAATTAAGCTGTTTGAGAGTATTCAGGGAGGGGGTGGGGCAGGGAGGGATGTCAACTTGCCATGACTGATTTGTGTGTGTACATGCACTCTCTAAAATTTCTTTATTTTGAATCAGAATAGTTTTTTAACTGATCCAAAATGTTTCTTGATTTGTTTGCTCTGGGGAAGAAAAAAGGGGGAAAAATGTTTGATATAGAAAAAATTTAAAACCTAGAATTATTCATGAAATAGATTCCAGTCCCATGAGAAAGGAGCCACGTGATGCAACTTTCTTCCAAGACAGTTCCAAAATCCAGGTGTCACATAGCTGCAAGAAGATCTGAGGCTATTCACTTCTGTCATGGCAGCTATCAGTCTAGACTTTTTTGTTTATAAATAATCCTGTTTTGTTAGTAAGAATTGATCATTGAATAAGGGAGGTCCATTTCTTTTTACAAAGGACTATTTTAAATGAAAGTCAAGATCCCCATGAACCAATATCTCACCTCCAGTGTGAGATTGCAGCAGATATAGAAGAAAGAATATAATAAGGCAAGCATGTGATGATATTTTCCGGATTCCACCTGATAGTGATTTCTGGCTTCAGGACTTTATAAAAAAACAGTGGTCTAGCAGAGGTTTTTAATAACCCTTTGTGATACATTTTGTTTGTTTGTTTTGTTTTTGTTTTTTGTTAATGTGGGGGTTGTTCTTCCTTCTCTGTAAGTATTCATTGTTTGAACCAATACAAACTTTTAACATCAGAGTAGTGGACAGCTGAAAAGCACCAAATGGTTGTTTTGTGTCAGCTGCGGTGAGAGCTGAATTAATGTTTGAGAAGTGAGTAGTTTTCTGTGCCTTTTAGCCATCCAGTTTATTTTCCCTATACCTCTTTATTTATGTGAAGCCCTGCTGTGTGATGAAAGCCAATTCCCTCTGCTGTATTTTATCTTATAAAATGAACTTGCCACTTGCCATGTTGGATAAAATGCCCTACAGAAGTTAAAAATAAATAAATGACAAAAAAATAACACTTGTTTGTAGCCTTTAGGGCAAGGGGCTCCATATGGAGAGCAGAGTGTCTTTGAGTTTTACTGATTTGCTCTTTAAGCATTGCATTAGCTGTTTAAGGGATGAAGAAACTTAAAAGAGGTGGCTTTGGAAGGCTCCATTAACTAGTAAAGAAAAAGTTTGGTTCTTTAGTAAACTTGCACTGTATAGATTTTGTAACATGCTGCTTACGAGGAAATGTGTTTTACTATGGAAGAGTAAAGTGGTGGTGGTCCTGAATATCTTAATCTGTGTTTTGTTTCTAGGCTGGCTACATTGTTCCTACCAACCCAGAAATATTTTTCTTTTCAGAGAGGTAGCAATGACCTTGTCTCTGAAGCCCCAGCTGTTTGGGACGCATCTGAACACAGCAGTGACTCCTGTTTAATTTGTGTGCCTGAACTTGTGCATAGGGTCCTTGTTGGCTAGTTAATTAGCTTAAATTTCTGATGCCCTCACCCTGCCATTGTTTGGTTTAATGTGATGTAGGAAGAATTGAAACTACCTCCTCCTTCCTGGTTTGTTAAATTTGACTTTCCATAATAAATATCCCCACCCTCCCACCCCCCGCCCCCACCCAACAACCCCCCACCTGAAGTCGCTGTAGGAAATCTTGATCAGAAAGGCAAAAGCAGAGGGAGTTAGAATTCTAGAAAGCTGTGTCCTCTCTGTTCTGAGAATATCTGAAAGGCAGCCATAGCTTCTGCAAGGCAAGTTCAATAGGACGTCGGCTTCCGCTGGCTGCAAAATCTCTTTTCAGTGGTGAAGAAAGCTGAGGGAAAGGGACTTACGTAGTTTTTAGTAGTATTTCTCTCAGTGGCTCCAGGCAGTGTTACACATAGAATACCAATTCTCATAGATACCAACTCTCATGCTGCCTACTTGCCGTTATGCAGGAATCCCACCCCCTTCTTAAAGCACTGGCACCTCTATTAAAAGCTTTAAAGATCTACTCTTGATGGAAGGATTTCTATTAGTTTGGATAACACAAAAAGACCATAGCTCAGTCTGGCACATCAGGATAATACATGAGATGTCGTTTAATTCTGGTTGCATAATTCTGTTAATGTTGGCAGCTGACAGGAGCTAATGTCTTCCAGCTGTACTTAATGAACTCAGGTCCATCCAGGAAGTGTGGTGAGGATACTGAGTGCATCAACAACTCTGCCTTAGAGCCTGTATATGTATTTGGCCTACACTTGACAGTTGTCTTGTACATGCCTCAACAACAACCCACCGGGCATTGTCATTCTGTCCTCCCACACGGGTTCGTCCCTTCCTTTCCTCTCAAAATACTGCTTCTTTGGCCTCCCTGCTTCTGTCCATTCCTTTTGTTAGCTTCAAGAGTTTAAATATTTCTCTGAAAGCTATGTAATATCTGTTCTTACGTAACATCATGTAAGAGCCTGGAGCTTTGAATGCAGATGTCATAAATATTAGTTTTCTCAATCCCAGAGCCCCTAACACACTTTCAGGTAATTATATTTGTGACAATTAGACTCTCCTGCAAACTGTCATTAAATTAGAGGACAGGCTTATGCAGAATTCAGTAAGCTTTGGACCAGGCTCATTACCAGTTTTTCCTATCCTAAGAGAAAGAATGTTGTTTTCTGCTTTATTTTATTTTATTTTATTTTATTTTATTTTATTTTATTTTATTTTATTTTATTTTATTTTTACATAAATACATAACATTCTAACAAATTGAATCAATATTTTAAAAATAGTATGCTTTTTCCTGGTTGGGCACTTAAGAGTTATGCAGCTACTATGAAAACAGACCTTGCACTAGGGCTGTTGCATCTGATCATGTAGCAAGTCAGAAGGACACCACAGACAGGTGAGTCCAACGCGGTGGGGAAGGTAGCATTGCTGGCACATCAGGCAATGGCTCAGTGTGCTGCCTAGGCACAGTTCACACCATCTGCCATTGTTACCTGATTTAAGAGAGATTTGAAGTGTATCAATAGTGGCTAAAGTTAATACAAGAGATTAGTTAATCCAGAGAGCTTTATGGAGCATCAAATTCAGATGCCTCAACAGTATGATTTGGCTTATTGTCAAAGGGACTGGAGATGCTAGGGCAGAGGTAAACTCTAGGCTGAGTCTAAATCTTCCTTAAAGGACTTTTTTCCATGTCTGGCAGCTGATGTGATCAGAGAGAAATGAAATGGGTGCAAGTGGGAAAGTTTGTTCAATGGCCAGCTAAGGCTGTTATCCTTGCTGATATGATCACTGTGCCCTCTCTGGGGACAAAAGAGGAAAAAATTGTCAGGCATCATACATTAACTGTTAGATCCTCCTGATCAAGCCCAGTTCCAGACCCACTGCAGCAGGGTGCCAAGGCCTCTCTATTACTTCATGGCTTGCATAGTGGTTGCAGGTTGTTGCCCTGATTTTTAAGTCACCAACTATACCCCGTACATGGTGTCTAGAGGCAGAAGAAAAGCTGTAACATTGCAGTACAACTGTGGTAGAGACCTGTGAGAGATTAATCTTGTCTGCCCAGATCTTGAACTGGCAGCAGTCCTGCTATAAAAGGTCAAGGTTTGCTTTTACTAATGCACTGAATTCACATTTCCATTTGCTCGTGAACTCAGAGCATTATTTGAAATGCTGTAATGTCTAAATGCAAACAAAATGTAGATGCCTAGATTCGTGGAAGGAACAGGCCTGGCAGCAGACCACTCTCAGGGTCCTGTGAAAGCATGGTACTTCCATGCAATGAAATGAACTTGCTAGCTTCTGAACTGGACAGAACGTGACAGCATTGTCAGCTGAGTTAATGCCCAGTGGTACAATAATGAAGCTGAACTGTTAGCATTGTCTTTCTGCCAGAGTCACAGAGAACACAAGTAACAATGCCTTCGCTCTGCATAAAATAAATGTTTCATTGGTTTAAATGGTCTAGGAGTGGGCTAGTTGGGAGACGAAGAACTGAGATCTTGCCCCCATCCCTCAGGCAGGGCTGCATGTGATTTACTTACTGTTTGTCTTCTAGTGCTGTCACTTGCTGCGCTCTAGGCTGACTTTCTGGAATTTATACTTTTTTTTTTTTTTTTAGTTACCAGTGCTTCCCATAAAGCTGACTCTTTACTACTGAGTTGCCTACCAGGGCTACAGATCAGGTTGTTAATAGACATAGCTCCAAGAATAGCACCAGGAATGACTTCTGTCCCTCTTCACACCCAACTTTTTACATCAAACTTTACTTTCGGCTTCTGCTTCATTTCCTGCATCTTGTTTGCTCTGTCAGCCAAAGATTTCTATTCCAGCAGGTCCCAAAGGTGTGCTTTCTTAATCCCTCAGTTCATTTTGGAATAATTCCCCAGCTGGTACAATCACTGAATTGAATGTAGGTATGTTGATTAGTGGCTATGACAGCTATGTCCAAGTAGCTGAACTGGTATCTCCCTTCCTGAATACCCAAAGGAGGCTTTTTTATTTGAAGGTTTTGTTTAGATGAGGTAGGAGTTGATCATTATGCACAAGTCCAGTGGGTGAAGGCTATTCAGCCTCGGATTTAGCTTAGTAACCTTAATTAAAGGAGGCAAAAGAGGTCTCATTTCAGAGGTGATAACAATCACCAGCGTTTTCTTAATCCTTCTCTACTGTTTCCCAATAGAATTAAAATTCCCTTTCTGTCATTTTGTTATAACCCTGAGCAGACTGGGGCCCTTCAGGCTCAACCATACAGGTAGAACAGCATCAGGCGTTTTACTCTGGCTGTCCATTTCTTGTAGATAGACTTGGGCTAAATACTATTTGTATTCTTCCACGCTTATCAATGTGGCTGAAGAAATTTGGCAATGCATGCCCTTTTTACATGTGAATCAATCACGAATACAGATGTCAACTTCCTTAAGCTAACATTTTTTGTTTAAACAGTAAGAAGAAACATTTAGAAAAATACTGTAAATCTCCAGGTGACTGCCATTTGATGTGCCAGACATACTGTAAAGTAGTTCAGGGTAATTTTTTTTTAGCGTGTGTTTTTATATCTGGTGTTACAGTGAGAAATTTTGGAGTGTGCAAACTTTCTGGACTCACAGCAACCTCATGCGGTGTTGATACTTTATAGAACCACTGCTGTGCTATGTGTAGGTGAGTCAGCTTTACATTTGCAAAGTAGCTTTTCTTTTTCTCTTGGAACCATGCATTTCCCACAGAAATCCTATCTCTTTCTCTGAGATTTGTTATGGCCCTCGCTTAAAGCTGTTGTTGGCTCCATTGCTACCAAACCTTTGCTGTCTTCAGCTGTAGTTTACAATAACCTGCCCTAATGGTTCTTTAGGCACAAGGTCATTCCTTGCAGAGCCTCTTCTTTGCAGATTTTCTTTACCTATCCTATGTAGCTAACCTGGAAGAGCCAGTCCAAGCTTAGCTGTATCCTGTACCTGATTTTTATTATCTATATGTTACTGATAGGTGAACTTTTTCAGGCTGTTCCCTTCACTTTATGGACCATTACATCATTTTTGATATACTGGAAAAGTGCGGTTTCATTTTTATTTTAATGAACTGCTGCTGGGAGAGCCCATCCCTTTTTGAACCCAATCTCTTTGTCAGCTTTATTAGTCAAATTGCCAGTGGGTCTATTGCTCTCAACCATAATCACGAATGTAGTTGCATTATTAAACACCTCATTCTATCCTATCCAAAAGCAGAGATTGAAGAGCTGAAGGAGAGCTTCAACCCACAACAGTAAGGAATATGTGGCTCATAGTGCTCCGGGAGCTCTCCTCAGATGGAGGAGGCCCCTAAGCTGAAGTTTTGTATTATTTGAGAATGTCTGTATCTGTGCTTGCCTTGCTGTGACAGAGGTTTTGATTTTAGATTATTGGTGGTCGCGGCAATAGCAGACCCAGCTGTAGTTTTTGATGCTCAGACAGACACAAAAACATCAATACTTCAGCTGACTATTTTGCTATAGGCTGCCCTTTCCTCCTAGCAGAACCTGGACCTTTTACATCTCAGGTGATTATCTTAACAGAACTAACTAATTTGCTCCTTCTGATAAGCTGCCAGGAAACTCCATTTAGGAGATTCTTCCTGAAAAGTTTTGCTTTGGCAGGTTGGCATTTTCTAAGGTGAAAACATATGTCTGGAAAATTTCCGAGTGACACTGCAGATGCCTGAATTTCAGTTTTATCCCTGATTTTTTTGTGACTTTTTTTCCCCCTAACTACTCCTTTTAGGCAAAAACACAAGACCGGTAAAATAATCAAGATTGTTCAGGCAATGACAATGCAGGTGTCAAAGATGATCTTTGAGGCCTCTCCAGGACTCCTGGAGAACTTGATAGTTGAAACTTGCACCCTGATGGAGCTACTCAGCTGGCTGGAGAAACAGAATTCATGTTTGGTGATGAATTTTACATTTCTGAAACTGTGTTTACTCATAAATACATAAAGGTTCAGAGTGTGAAACTTGTCAGCAAATGGATATAGTTCAGCTAGCCAACTGGCTAGGAAGTTTGGATATGTCCTTGTAGAAAGCTCTCTCCAGAAACTATTCTGATGTAAAACATCATTAGTGAAAACTTTATTTTTCCTTGGAAAAGATCTACTAGGACACATTATTTTATGGATAGGGAAGTAACAGATGATCTGAATATTGGTGACTGTCAACATCTCCAACAATGACATGGAGATGCTGCAAGATCTTGTGTTACCATGTGTTCCCTAGAGGTTCTGATTCAAAGATTCAAATGCTACTGCTTATGTCTTGGTTTTTATTTGTAATGATGCCAGGAGTTCCCAGCTGCTAGTTTCAGAAGGGGAACAGTAAAGGGGTTGCTTTTCTCCCCTTTTTGGCTTGACTTTGTGCTCCCGCAGAATGTTTTTCTGCCTCCTAGGAGGAGAAGTGTTGCTGCCTTCTAGCAGGTGTAAATACATGGGCTTTTAGCATTAAAAAAAAAAAAAAAGAAAGAAAAAAAAGAAAAAAAAAAAAAGTATCATGAATCCATGGTAGTAAGCATCTTCTGTGTCCAATCAATTTCAAAGCTCAAATGTGTGAACCACATCAATTAAGTGGCTATGTACCACTTTTCCAGTGACAGTATGTTAATTTTGAAGCTCTTGTAAATACTGAAACACTTAAGAACTAGGATCTTGATTCTCTAAATAGGTCTGTAATTCTAGGGCATTACACATCCTGTGACACCATGTAATAGTAACATGAACACTGGTTTGAGTCCAGTTTTGATCAATCTTATTTCCAAAAGAATCTATTAAAACTGAAGAAGGTTCAAAGAAGACCGATAAAGATGGGCCAAGTTATGTAGAGATTTATGTAGAAGGAAATATTGAGATAAGCAGGAATCTTTGGTCTGAAAAGCGACAATTAATGAGGATATGTCAGAAACCCATAACAGTATAAAAGTCTCAAAGAAGAAAGGAGGTGATTGTTTCCTCTTTTTTTTTTGCTACAGCAATTAGGAGCCACTGAATAAATCTATTGGCAAATTCAGTGCAGAGGAGGTGGGTGTGCACTAATTGCCTGTGCTATTGTCAATTTGAACTCTCAGCTGTAAAATAAGATCAGAGCTGGGAAATTTATCTACTTTGATCCTACGCTTTTATACATTGTTGTGTCATAAACCTGGGAACCTGTGACCTTATGAGGTGTTCTTCTGACAAAAGCTATATGAAACTGAGGTACTGCACTGCAGAGGCTGGCCCTGCCAATGCTAAAACATTTCACTGTATCCTTGTAGTATTTTTGTCAGAGCTTTGGAGAGATGTTCTTGGGAAAGCTAAACAAGTGATCTGGGTACTGGTTTTCTGTCTCAGCTGGAGCAGGGAGACGGTACTTGCAGTCCACTCAGGATTTGTAGTAGTGTCACAGTGAAGCCTTGTAAATAAAATAAAAACAACAAAAATGTGGAAGAGCTGTCTGGGTAACTGCAGCAGGGCACTTGTCTTTGCCTAGGTATAGGGGAGTTGAGCCACTGGTTAGGATGTCACTGCAATGGATTACTTGTATTGCTTCAGCTTACCTTGCAACTCTTCTGGAAAGCTGAACTGCTGCTGTCAGAGACACAGGAGCAATAGTTCATGGGGGACAAATAATAACCCCAGTCAGTAGTGCACAAGGTTGTTCAGACAAGGTCAGTTTTGTCCACACTGCTGAGCAGCCTTTGGGCTGGCTGTGTTTGGGGGGCATAAACAAACCTTCTCCCTTGGGTGCCTGACACTTTTCTCTTTTGATTGACTTGTCTCCACTGAAGCTGGCATGAAGTGTTTGCACTCGAAACAAGTAGAGCACGTTCTAATTTGTCTGAAATGGGCCCTCCTGTTAAATGTTAAACTGACCTTTTCACGAGAAATTTACTTGATAGTTCTAAGTGAAGACCTGCTTTAAGCTAAACCTGTCACTACAACATGATTAAATTCACTTAAATGTACATCAGTTGCACATATTAATGGAAACTGAAATCAGACTAAATGGTAACCATAAATTTTAAAACAGGAGGAAGAGGATAGAGATAGGAGGGGGGAAAAATGATGTGAAAGTTAAGGTGCCTTTTTCACCCAAAGAGTAGGTGGGGTGAACAGGAAACTTTGTTCTGAAGCACTGAAAAAGTACCAACTATCTTCTCTGTATTTATGGTGTTCCTGTGTGAAGAAGGAGGATTCATTGCATTTTTGGCAGGGTTTTGATCTGTGGAGACCTGGAAGAATTGGTCACAGTTATCTGGTCTTATTTCACTGGCTGCTGGACCTTTAAGCAAAAAATTACGTGATTTCTGACAGCCTGTGTGATAGATAGAGGCCTGTGTGTATGTGTAGACAGTGCTGAAAGTGGGTTTCTGGGGATACCTGTGATACAGGAATGTCTGCTCCTCAGAAAAACTTCACATTTAAAACTTGCACATTCTTGCCTCTTTCCCTTCCACACCATCCAATGTGACAGTTGGAGTGTTTGGCTGCTGTGACAGGTGTTACCCAAAGTATCTATCCTAAGTGGGTCCTAATAAATCAAAACTAAATTGAAGACCTTCCACTTTATGGGCATTTATCAGTGACTTTCCATCAAGCAGAAGGAAAGGACTTGGCAAGCATCTCCCAGGCAATTACCCAGGGACTTGTGAAGGTTCTTTTTGAGGGTGTTATCTTCATGTAACTCTGCGACCTTTGTAATCAGAGCACAAATTAGAACCTTTTGTAATTAATAATACTTGTTCTACAAGATTTGGCTTCCACACAGGTGAAATTAGCATGGTTTTAGCAAGCTGTTTTGGAACATAGAGTACTTCCATGTGGCACTGGATAATACTTCATAGGCATAGTGAGAAGTCCTGTTTAGCCCCTAGCCCAAACAAGGATGCATTGCTCACAGCCTGAAAGTAAACACTAATATCTTGTCTATCAAGCGTATGAAAGATCATTTTATTTTCCACTGATGCCACCTCTACTTCCTACAATAGAAATATAAGTGGGCACATATAACATATACCACCACCTGCCCAGTAGGACATATATCAGTATGAACACATGCAGACCGATTGAGTCTACTGTACTAGTCATCACACGGTTGTGTTAGCAGAGAGCAGCATGCCTGGAAGTGATGGGCTTTGTTGGAGCTAGCGTGTGTGGCACTGCAGGCAAATTTAGGTGTTTCCATGGCTTTTGTGGTTGTGTGAGAGATCTGGGGGGAGTAAATTTTTTTGAGGGGACAGATGGTGTACCATGAAGGGAAAAAATCTAAAATTGGTTAGGGGGCTGGCTGTGGATGATGCTAGGCGAGGGGAAAGTTGGTGCGTGGTGCAGACATGGTAATCATAATTAGTGTACTGTTTTTAGACCCATTGCTGTAGGAAATTTACATATTTAACTATTTTAAGTAAATTCTAATTTAACCGATGGAGATGGGACCACTGGATGTTTCACTGAATGTCACTAAGAATGTATAAATGACACTTTTCACAATTCAGGAGAGGATATCTGGCAGAAGTTGTTCAAGGTCAGATAAGAGAAGTTGCTGTCAATTATCTTTGTACTGCAATTACTATTTGCTTGCTAATTAAATAAAACTGGCTTTCAGTGACTGAAGAATACATTGCTTTAGGTGGGCTAGCAAAACTGAAATTTGCTGACTTTCCAAGGACTTTGGAAGATGCATCTGTTTTAAGGGAAGTGGTGGTGGCTGAGGATGGTTGTTCCATTACGTTTAGAAGGTAGAAGGATTTCTCAGGTGTTTGGCTGAGCTCCTGCTGGAAACATTATTTTAATGACTGGATTGTATAATTAATGTCTTTGGGCACCCAAAGCTTTGGAAAGACCTTTCTTACGTTAATTCTAAATAAATTAAAAACAGATGGCATGGGGAAATAATCTTCTGGTCCAATTTCATATTTTGCCTAAAGGCAGTTGTGAGTAATGGAAGAATATGACCCATCAGTAAGAATTTTAATATCAAGGAATCTTTTCAAAACATTTCAATTTACAGTCTTTATTTTCTCAAAACCAGAAACATATACAAGATGTTTTTGCAATGCAGAGCAAAATGGTAACTTGATCTAGTGCAGAATTTTTCTAGTATGGAATTTATGGCTCAGCTTCAACTTTATTATTTACCATTAGTGTACTAGCAAGACACCATTTTATCTATAGCTGACTCTGACTTAAAGACAACTTTCAAAATCAAAGAACCAGAAGAACTAAGCTCATTTCTAGACTATCAGCCTGCAATTCCTCTATGCACAAATGCCAGTGTATCAATCCTCTAATAGACTGTTTGAACACTTTACCTTGACCACATCTTGCTCTATTCTTAATACATAGAATATGCTGCTGACCATTTTTTTTTTCCCCCTGCAGAGTGATTGGGAGCATGCATTCTCCTCAGGCTTAGGAAATTGTATTAATCTTCTGCTGTGTACTTTCATTTCATTTCCTGTAAAAAATCCATCTTCTGCTACTGGAGTTGACCTAAGGTTAGATGTCAAAAGAACAAATTACTGGCACTTGCTCGATACCCTGAGAGTAGTTATAAATAGCAAGCTTTATAACCCCACTGATCCTTGAGATACATAGTGATAAATATGCTCCTACCAACCAACAGGGGGGAAAAAAAAAAAAAGCAGAGTGGCTCTGGTTGATGTATGTTTGAAACTGAAAGAAATGCTATGGCTGCATCATTCAGGTAGTTTTAAGAAAGAAAAAAGATCACACTCGTATTTGCATACTTTAAAGCATTAATTAGTAATTTTGGGGTACAATATTTCTCATCCTGTCTCACATATAGATATTACAAAGAATTTGAGGCTTGGACAGATTTCTACAGCTTTTAAATGCAGCAACAAATTCTTTCTTAGGTGATATGGCTGACTAGGGAAACAGTCTAGCTAATGGCTCTGCCTGTTCACTACTAGGACTCAGAACTAATTGAAATCTTTTCACTGGAACAGTTTTCTGCTGAGAAATGCAGCATTACTCAGATAAAATCTTTCACAATATTTTAAAAATGAAATCTTGACAGAAAATGTTGGAATGATTTGAAACAGCATTTCATTTTTATTTTATCCTTTTTGTTTCATTTGAGCTTTTTTTCCTTTGGGGTTACAGACAGAATGTATTATAAAATATTCAATTAAATGAATAATGATAACTCTGGTACTAGTGGGATGAAACACTCAGATGTCTTTTTCACGTAATCCTTTTCCAATGTATTTTTATGCAATCCAGATTTTTGGAGTCATGATGGTTTAAAACAGGGCAAAAAAAAAAGGTGGGGGGACAAGGGGAGAGGGTCCTATTCCAAAGGGATGGGAATCCCATCTTCCAACTACATCTTATATAAACACAAAGCACACTTTTAGCTGGTTTTAAAATGTTACTGGTCCTTAGGAATCAATGGAGTTACTTCTTTGTAACTGGAGGGATCTGGACAATGATTTTGAAAATGTTTTGGGCTCTCTGAACCTTTTAATCTTCTGCTGTTGATTTGCACTGGTAAGGCAGAATGAAAATTGCATATTGTTGCAAATTCTTGGAGGGTGCTAGCTAGAAAGCCTCTTCTGCAGGGTATATACTAAGAAGACTTGCAATATTTTTATTTGCAATAAAACTTCTTTCTCTTAACTGGGGAAGGGCTAAAGAAGTTCTCTGGATGTATAACTTGACTATGGATGCTAACACAGTGTACTGGGATGTACTTTCCTTGCAGCAGCCCAGTGTTGCGCTCTGCACTTGTAGCTAGAACAGCAGTGGTATCACACCAGTGTTGTGTCTGCTGCTGAGAAGTGCTGGCACAGCATCAGGACTTTTTCTAACCCTCCTAGGGGGTGGGCAAAAAAGTGAGAAAGAAACATCACCAGGGCAGCTGACCTAAACCAACCAAAGGGATATTCCATACCATATGATGTCACACTCTGCAATAAAAGGTGGAAAAAAGAAGAGGGGAGGGGTGGGCTCTCGTTGCGAAAATGTCTGTCCTCCTCCCAAACACAGGCTACGTGCATTGAGGCCCTGCTTCAAGGACGTGGTCAAGCATCGCTCATTTGTGGGAAGTAGAGAGTAATTTCTTTCCTCTGCACTTCCACATAGCCTTTACTTGTTTTGTTTTGTTATTCTCTTTCCTCCTCCCTCTTCCCCTTTCCTTTTTTTCCCCTTTAGTTGAATTATTTAATTAATAATAATAATTCCTTAATAATATTTTTTCTCTTTAATTAAATCATCCTTATCTCAACCTGTGAGTTGTTCTTTCCTTTACTCCTTCCCCTCCTCATCTGAGGAGGGGGAGTGAGAGAGCGGTTGTGGTGTTCAGCTGCCTAGCATGGTAAAACCACCACACAGAGCTCTACTGAACTAGTACACCCAATCTTGTAACTGATATAAGCTTGCTTTGAGGTTTGTTTTATTATTTTTCTCCTGGCAACACCCGTATTTTCAACAAAGCTGCTATGACCTCAGCGTTATGATGGGATGGGGAGTGCAGAACATGTATGGCTGTCTCATCTCTCTAATTAATGGAAAAAGCTTCCTGTTGCTCTGCCCTCAGGCTACAAAATCCATTAACCACCCCTTGTGGTGTCAGAAATTTATTCTGGCCATTACCATCAATTAGAAAGTTAATAGTCTGATGATTACTGGGCTACACTCCTAGCTATTTGTGTGATTTACACCAGACTGGTGTAGAAATGGAAAGATACAACAGTCAAAAAACTTCTGTGTAAGTAAGAACTTAGCACTAAGAGTGCAGAGATGTCAGTGTGCCCATTGTAAGCATATGATAAGGAAAATCGTTACTTCTCTGAATTATTTTAATTTAAATGGCATCTTTCAATTTAAAATCAAGGAAGGACAACTGTAGTGTCTCCCATAGCTAAGATGAGATTTTCTGATGATGACCATAACCCTTAAGTCAGGCTGGGACCAAGGGAATAACTTCATTTTGAATTACAGTTGTACCTGGAAGAGAATTCTCTGATGCAAAAAGGGGTGGAAATTTGCATCCTAGCCTCTCTGTTTTTACAAACAAGGAAGTTGAGGAGATCTTCTAGACTGGTTCTCTTCTACCTGCAGACTACAGTTTCCTTCAGATTTCTCTAAGGTAGTGAGGAACAAGTCTGTTGCCACTAAACTCTCATTCCCTTCTTCAAAGTCTTCTCCTTCCTTTGAAAATAATGTTCTGGTGGCAAATGGATTTTTTTTTTTTTTTTTTAAAAGTACTATAGACTTTGACAGGGAAGGAAGAAATGCTTGAAGTGTGTATACAGGCGGATACACAAGGGTAATCAATATCTCAGTTTCTTGTGTATTATATTAATTATATAATTAATTATATAATAGCTCCCAAATATCACTTTTGTTCTTAGCCTACTAGTAGGAGAAATCATTGCACGGTGAAAGCGGGTCAAGCAACACAGGACAGACGTGTAAACTTAGAAAACATTTAAAGGCGAAAAAATATGCACCATGCCTATTTAATCCAAATTTGATATATTTTTTCTACTGTAGTATCCAATCTTGCGCTTTGGCTATCCAACATTTATACTTCAATTTCTCTGGAACCTGAAGGAAAAGAAGCCTATCTCTACAATAAAATGGAATGTTACTTCTGTTGAATTCAGTGGTGAAACTTGCTAAAAATAAATAAATAAATAAAGTCTTAATGTCAGTTTGCAAGCACAAGATGCCTTTAGATTGTTAAACGTGGAAATATGAAACTAGTTATGCTTTTGCATGGCTATTCAGTAAGATGTGAGGATCTGAAGAAATATTGTTTAGGATTGTTTTCCTAAAACTTCCCATGTTGCAAAGGATTTCCTTTCTCTTTGTCCTTGTGAAAGATAAGGAAGATGTACTGCATGGTGAAAGGTGCAGCTTGTTGAAGCCATAATGGTCATGTTGCCCTGAAACGTATCTGTGAGTTCAGCTCAGCCCCAGGTGATAGGAAGTATGGATGGCTGTGAAACTGCATCCTATACTTACAGCCTGTTTCAGCACATGAAAATTTGGCCACGTAGATATGGATTCTGGAATGCCCTTTATTAAACATATGAAAGGGAACGGATTGTCCCTACTTCAAATATCATATAGTCCTGAGGAACACCTACCTTGGAGAGAGGGAAAGAAATATTCTCCATTTATTAACTTCCAACTGAAATATCAGTGTAAACAAGTTAACCAAATTTATTTTTTCTTCAAATACTATACACACACACACACACACACACACACATATATATATATAAGGCAGATAAGTTATTTGTTTGTTTGAAGAAAAATAAGCAAATTATCTGGGTCACCTACAGATAACACCTCCTGGTCCTCCAACCCCCCCCTTCCCCCATTTCCTTTCTTTCTTGGTTGGTTAAGGTTTTGGATAACTATCTAATTCAGTATGTAAAATCTGGATTGGATGTTAAAATGAGATGCTTCTCCAGCTTGTCACATCTTTAAATTATTTATAGCATTAATCAGCTGAACTATATTAAGTTAAAAATTGCAAGAAATTTGAGAGTGTATATTTCTGTTCATTTAGATTACTCCAAATAAAAGCTGATTAAAAAGAAGGAAATTGAATTAAATTAACTGATTATGCAAAGAAATATCAAATTCACAGTTTCCTATTGTTTTCAGCCCCTTGCCCACCCCCTGAGTTTTTTAGACAGCTTCCATAGGTGGGAAACTTTATTTTATTATGAGCAAATTATTTATATAAGGGAAAAAAATTACACGTTTCCATAAATTCATATAAAAATCTATTAACTTTATTTCTAGTAAAATCTATAGTTAGAACTCAAACTAGAAGCAAGACGCTTTCAAAATGGTGGCTTAAATCTCTTTGAAAATGTATATTTAAACTATTTTTTATTTTCATTTCTTCCTTTTGACTTTTATGTTAAGGCTCTCTTCAATCCTTATTTACAGAAAATTTATGCTGTCAGGATGGAGTGGGAAGTCGGTGGAGCCTAAGGGGATATGCATTTGGGTCTGTCACGGGCTTTCTTGGAATGTAAAAATTAGTTATCTCATGTTTCCCTCACCTAGAAAATGAGAACAGCAATACTTGCCAGCCTGCTGAGGGCCTCATGAGGAAAAAGTCATTGGAGATGTGTTCTCTTAGGAAGTGAGGCATGTGGGTCCCATGAGTTATGAAATCCCTTCTTTTTCTTTACCCTGGAGATGTCTTTAAAAGTTAATTTCCACCTGTCAGGGTAAATTTGAAGTGTTTTTAGTGCTGTGACATGAGTACTGCCATTACAGTAATGAAATTAAAGAAATGTTAACTAACTCTTTGCCTTGTCACTGCTGTCAGGTCATATGATAACACCACTGTTTTGAACCAAACTCTTCTGAAGGGTGGAAAAACAAACAAAAAAACACCCAGATACCTCTTTGAACAAGCTTCAATTTAGGTTAATGCCTGCTTAAAATACATAGCTTTAGCTATAGCTAAAATTCTGCTAAGATTCCTTAATCAAACAAGGAAGAGGAGGCCAGGAACGCATTAACACATGGTAGGGCTGGGTCCAAGCTGTGGAAAAGCCTTTACCAGAGGCACCAAGGCAGGGACAGGGATGCTTTCTGTTTAGAAAGGCCCTGGCTGGTCAGTGAGATAAAGGTATTTCATATAAAAAACCTGTGGTCTTCCTTAAAAAGTTCTCAGGAAAAATTCCTAAACACTCTAACTTGATAGCCTGTGTCCTGAAGGGTACCAACTGCCATTCAGAGTGTGACATTAGGAGAGAAACATGTAGAAATGAGGGCAAGGGCAGCCTCTTTGCACAGAAACAGTGCCCGAGGAAGGTCCAAGGACACAGGTTTCACTGCATTTACATCTTGCAGTTGCGCTTCAAAGCTGAGACATAACTTCCCTCAGAATGTCTGTCCCTGAGAGACCGAAACATTTCTGGTTGGAAATGGGTGAGGCCTTGGAGAGGTATTTGTATAATGGGTTAGAAAATCAGACAGTGGTGAGAAACATTCAGGTGAGGTGAGGTCATTCGTTTTAAAAACAAGTAATTTTCAGTGAAAATAAAGATCAGGAGACAAGAAACAGCTGTTCTGTGAGTGAGAAGCTGAGAGCAAATCATTAGTTTCTGGAAAAAAATGCTGGGGTTACCCATGAAGGAGTTAAATCAAAATAGGCACCATGCCAAAAGTGACATCTATCAGTGGCTTGTGAAAGGCTTAATAGGTGGAACATATGAACTTAAATGGTTATCTGTTGAAGAAGACTTTGACATTATTAGCTTTTGTGAAACACAGTGGCATGACAAAAATCAATGAGAAACTTTAGTACTTGGCTGTAAAACCATAAAGGAAAGAGTTTCAATTTAAGTGATGAGGGAATAGCACCTCAGTCTGCAAAAATCCCCAGAAAGCAAGAATGCAGAAGTCTACAACAATATGTAGAATTTAGGCTTGAAGCATATGCAGGAACACAAATATGCTCCTGAATTGCTAGCTCCACTGTTTTTCATGTTAAGAGATGCAAGATCATTTTAAATGGTAATTATTCCTTTAATCAAAAACTTCTTTAGTGAAAGCCTTTTGGAAGAGCAGCCTGTGATACCACAGTTCTGCCTTCTGCAATCTAAAATCCTTCTATCCAAAATTCTGCTCAAGTAGAGAGCAATATTACAGCAACTTGTAAATCTTGTGATCAACTGGCCAGTCCCTTTGGAGGCAAACCAGGTGGCAAATGTAGTTATGTGAGAAGTTGGAACAGATAATCTTATATTCAGTGCTGTTTCTTACTTAAAATATCTGAATTCTGCCAGGATTGAATTCATGTGCAGAAGGAAAAACAGACTAGAGCCCACCTCTTCACACTCTTCCTGGTCGTGACAGGTTTCCCAGTTCCACTGCTCCCTAACCACATTACAGATGCATCTATCCCTGCCTTCTAGGGCTGGCTGCCGTTCTGAAAACAGTTAGACCAGCAAATTAAACTGTGGAGGGAGGAGGAGAGTGAGGACATAATACATAAGACATCATCTTCTGATGATGGGGGGGAAGTCTTGTTAGTATACAAAAAGCAGGCATAGCTGGTGGCAAAAAGGGAAATAAAATGCTTCTTAATGATGTGTTATAACAAGGGACTTCATCTGTTTATATGTGTTTTATGGGGTGAAAGCTGTACCCAATAATATGAGCTGCACACCTCTACAGGCAGGAGACAGGATGTTACACAGCTTAAGTTTTGTTTTTTTTTTTTTTTATATATATATATATATATATATATATATATATGAGTGTTCCAGAAAGATATTTCATAAAAAGAAACCTTGACGAACCAATCAAATGGTTGAATTTTCAAGTCCTCAGCAGCTTACATTAAATAAGTACAGACAGTCTTAAATTTGTAACAAAGGAGAGTAAACAATGACTTGCTAGGGAGTTTGTTTAATGTATATATTCAAACTGACAGTCCTCTGAATTTGTCTGTGCTTCTTGAGAAAGAAGATCATTTCCATAGGGTTCGTGTAACAGGGTGATTCAGGTTGCCTATTATAGTTGTGAAATATTGGTAGGAAAGAATTGAGATATATTCATGACAGTAGGTGGACTAATGGAATTCAGTGACTTTATTTAAAATGTGTGGGAGTTTATTATAATTCTATAATAGAAATGTCATTTACCCTGACAGAAGGAGAGGGAAAAGCCCCATCAATGAATAATAATGAAGTTATTTAAATGTCAACTTTCTTGCAAACAGTTTGCAAAAAATAAATTATTCTACATGTTTTTAGTTGAGGTTTGTTTTAATTTATTATGTACGAAGTCATAGTTTCAGTCCCACAGGTTTTTTTTTTTTTTTTTTTTTAATACTGTCAAATAACCTAGTAATAATTAAAATGTTTATCTCATTGGGTGTTTGCAGAAATCATTCTGAATCACCAACTAAGTAGGAAGTCTGATTCTAAACAGCTACAGGTAAAATTTGGGATTGATTTAGTGGAACCAATTACAACTAAAATGGTGGGACAGGTGTGAAATTATCAGAATGGAGTCTAAATACTCTGTTTCCGAAAATCATTCTTTTAGTCTAACTCGTTTGCATTTCAGTAACATCCACAATGTCCTAACACATCTGGCTTTTTCTCATTTAATTAGATTGGTACAGATCTCATCTCTCTGCAGACCTTGTTTCAAACTCAGCTGGACTTACTTAGATTAAGCCTATAACTATACCCACATTCTGAAATGAAACATTTTACACGGGGATTTAAATTATTTGATGAGACCTGTTCTGCAATGTCTCTCCCCCCAGCAAATAAGTAAATAAATACATGGGAAAAAAAAAAAAAAATAAAAATGGCAGCATGCATGTCTACACAAGACCTAATAAAATGACTTGCTGTTTGCTCAGTTATAGGTAGTTATTTCATTGGCTATGTCTTTTCAGCAGATGGTTCAGAAGGTATGACGTTTCTTTGCTGTGTGTTTTTCAGGTCTATAGGTCCTGGGTGTAGTCCTTTTCAGATGATTTAGCCAGACATATGCTTGCTCTGTTTATTTTACACAGACTAAAACTGAGTTCTCTCTGCAGAGCTTCAGAGAAGCAGCTCTACCCCACAAAGAGTGGGAGTGATATATATCCGTTCCCCTTCAGACAACAGGGATTTAATTTGTTGATCCTATGCTGACATTACTTCTCAGGCCCTGCTGAGGTGCATCTGTCTTTTGCAACACTTTCAGGTTAGGCTAGTTTTCTGGATCACCAAGTGACTGATAAGTTTTCATAGGATAGGAGTCCATGATGCTTTATATACCTATTTAATACAACAAAGGAAGAGTTTGTTATTCAGGCTTCTAATCAATGTCTGCTCTGTTGTATACATATGTATAATAGGAATAAGATAAAGGCAGCTTGGTGATATCCCTGGGTCACATCCCAGGCTTCAGGTGTATGTGGTGTTTCGTTTTTATATGATTCTTTTGTTCCACTGTTCTGTGTGTGTGTATCTACCGCCCTCTCTTTGTGTTAAAGCACTTTTGGGTGCCCATCTGCTGTTGTATGATATTTATCTGTCTATTAAATCTAAGGGTAACTATAAAGTGGTGTAAGAGAAAACAGATTGTAGCTGGGCAGGTAGGAGGACTGGCTGTTACTAATTTAGAACAGGATGATGTGAGCGAGATCTAACAGTAGCTCTTTTTATCACTTGCATATTTGTCCATCTGCCAAAACAACAACAAAAAAACAACAAAATAAAAATGGTTTTCCAAGTTTTCCAACCTTTCTGTTGCTTTTATAGATGTTGACAGAAGCGTACACTTCCATCTGTAGATGATATTACCTGTAAATAAAGCTGTGAACGCAAAATAATTGCCTAGAAATTTGAAGTAAGAAAGGGCTGGCACTTCTGACTAAGATTATCATTTGCAATAGGCCTTCAACATCTGTTTGGTTGTACTGTGGTGGGGGTGTACTTTAACAATTTCCAAACAAATTTTATGGGTCAGATTTCCTTCATTCTTATCCCTTTTTGAAGGGTCCCATTTTGAAATCATTGTCACTGTTTTTTTTTTTCTTTTCTTTTCTTTTTTTTTTTTTTTTTTTTCCCCTTTTAATAAATCTTTATTAGCTTATAATTCACAAGAGCATGCCTTGTTTTTGATGCAGAAATAATGATTTCTGAGTAGGCAGGGCAGTGAAGTGGAGAGGGTTACCACAGTCAACCAGCAGTCCTTGGCAAGGCTGTGGTCAGTCTCCCTTAACCTTCCCCTAAACACAGGAAGGTCTCTGAAACATTCAGTAATAGAAATAACTGTAGTTATATGTAGAAATAGTTGGGCTAGTTTAGCTGTGCTCCTGAGATGACCTTATCTTCTGATTGATCTTTCCTTTTATGAGAACTTGATATTAATCTTCTAACCAGCAAAGGTCATGCACTGATATGGGCGTATACGTTTATTAGAGGCAGGGGGAGGAAAAAGCCATGTTTGTAGACCACAGGCCAATTGTTACAGAACAAAGACAAGACATGTGCAAATACTTTGATAAAGTTCCTGAATACAAAGACTCTCTTTAATGCAAATTCACATTTTGTTGCAATTTGTTTTAATGGATGAAAGTCCAAGCTGATGCCTTCTTGTGTTGTGTATTGATTATGAAGTCTGAAATCCCAGAAGCTATGGCATGAATTTAGTCAGCTGTAGATGTGGGATCCAATCCAAAAATCTAAATCCTGTGCCACTGCATTAAAAACAAAAAAATAAATAAAAAGATAATGTACTTTGGTAGGCATTAAGTATTTTTTAAATACCTTTGGAAATTGGCTAACTGCACTACACTTGGGCTGATTCTCTAAGTTCCTTGGATATTAGGACATCATTCAAGCAAGCATGAGCTGCATAATGAACAAAAACTCTGCTGATAGTTGATCTTGGTTCCAGTCAAGCATTCAGAGCAGATATTATGGGAACTTTGTACAGTCTTGTTTGTTTGTGTTTTTTTTTTTTTTGTTTTTTTTTTTGTTCCTCCCCAAGACGTGTAGTCAGTATCTCTATGGGCAACTCTCATAACAGAAATATATTATTTTCCCTGCTGAATGGGGGGAAAATACTGTTCTTAAAAGAAGAATAAAATGTGTCCATACTTTCTGTTGGTCTGTGTGAATAAAACCACATAAATTGTAGCTGTAATGCTTGTATGGTTAGTTTTTCAAAAACACATCACTGGTTTTCATAGAAAACTGAACTCTAATTTAACTGAACAATCAACTGAAGCGGCTACATTAGAATATGCTAAGAAAAGACTCTTATCTTAGCAAAATTTAATCTAAGCTTGAAATATACATTGAGCTGATAACTCTAGTCTCTTACTGTCTGCTATTTAGTATTTCTGACAATCATTATCATCTTCTATATGCAGAATTTATCATTTCTTATTGTACATGTTTATTTAAATATGCTTTGGGAAGATGTTGTTTTAATTTTTCCTAATCTAATTTAAATGCAAATTTTAAGCACTCACATGATGCTGTGTGTATATAATTAAGTATCATTATATACTACATGAATCATTCAAAAAGCTCCGGAGAGCCATTCTACTATGTAAAGCATAACTTACATTGAAAAGCTGCCAAGTGACTTGTGGTTTTGTGATTGTTTGTACTTATGAAATCTCTTATTGAATTATAGGTCAACGGATTATGGGACAACATATGAGAAACTGAATGATAAAGTTGGCCTGAAGACTATTTTGAGCTACTTGTATGTTTGTCCAACAAACAAACGTAAGGTAGGTAATAATGTTGTTGGCTCATTTTTATTTTGCTGTGACTTCTGTCCTAGTATACTCTTTCTGTTTCTTCAATATCCACTATTACCGACTAGAAATTCTCTCTCTGTCTCCCTGACCTTGAAAAAAATATGTAACTTTACCAAAATATATGGGTGGTCTAAACCAGCATACCACCTACCTGTGTACTTCAGGGAATATACATTAGCAAAAGATGACCATTAAATGGATAGACGTAATAGTTATCGTGTATCTAATTGTTTGCTTATCTTCTGCCTGGTGGTGAATTTTTTCTGGAATTGAGAGAGACTCATTAAAATGACAGAAATGCATCTACAGTGACCAGGTTGTATGTAACATTATTTCTTTTAAGTACTTCTAGTAGTGAACTGAACGGGATTTGACAAAATCCTGCAGAGAAAATGCATTCCAAAGCCCAGAAGGTTTTAATCATGCAAGCACCCTGCTGAGTAACAATTTACTAAGAATTTGTAGTGCTGACATTCATAAAAGGAAACTGATGCTTTCTCTGATGTATGTTTTTGACTTTTTTTTTTTTTTTTGTAATTTGGATTTATGCAATAGGAAGGGGTGAAGCACAGTTCACAATGATGATGAAGACTTGTATTCTTATATGTGGATATGCTAGTAAAAGTGATATTGTTTAAAGGTTCTTGTTATGTGAGTTATCTCATATTTGGTGATAGGCAGTTATTAATAATGGTGGTTTTGTGTGGACATTAAAAGTAGCTAAAATCTTCCTGAAATTACTAGGTATTTCATTTCAGATTTCCTCATATGTAGGTCCAGGGGAAAAAAAAGATATATCAAAGCATGATTAAAGAAATTGTAGTGGTGACATCATTATAATTGCAACTTTTTGGCTATAGGATTGTGCACACTCAGTGTGTAGAAGGCCATACTCCAGTTTTATCTTTTACCAAAGGGGTTATGAACCTGGATAACATCATTTTCTCTTTTTGCTTTCTGTCTTAGTGCATAGTTTGAATTGTTCTAGTAAGAAGTGCATTGCTTCAGCAGAAAATGCTAGTGAAGACTCATTTGCAAGGAGGCACTGTATACTTGGGCAGCTAAGCCTACTATTGATGTTGTTGTCATTACATTAAAACATTTTATTATTCTTTCAGAGAGCATAGGAAAGGCAGAAGGACCTGTCACAACAGAGGGGACAATGCCTACCATTATTCTGTTGTAGATCAACTTTAACTCTTTATTCAAAACAAACTGGCACCTCTAGGTGCAAGTCATTGGACCTGTTAAGAAATTGACCCTAAGATGAGACAAATCACATCCAAGTGTTGCCTACTTTTCTCCTACCGACTGCAAGGTGAAGCCTTGGGATGAAAATTGGATTAAATGTTCCCAAGTTAGTGGACAGATACTGTCTCATTACAACTGACCCATGACAGAGATCTAAAGCTTCTCATTAGAAGCTGAATAATGAAATCATCAGATCACTCAAATGTCTTTCAGGTATGAGGATTGAAAGGATAATCTCTGGCACATAAACTGTAGTGTGGCGAGTTTACATATATTCATGCCTGATGTTTGTTGGAGAGTAATAATACTGTTCTCCAAAAGAAGTAACAGGTGTTTTAGCTGGGCAACATCTGTATGATCCTTTAACTATTGTGGTGCAGAAAAACCTAAGCAGAAACTAAGGGTTTTGCAGGCATATTAGGACAACTTAGTGCATTCTGGCTCTGAAAATCTTTCACCACCTCTGGCTGCATCTTCCCGCTCTCTCCCTCACACTGCCACATTGTTTGTGTAGCCATCTGGTGAGCTGGATCAAAGACTAATCTGCCTGAAAATTAATACCTTTCCAGCTCAAAAAACAAATAGATGAAAAGAAAAAGATTTCACCTGGAAGGGTGGAATTGCCCATTCTGGCAACAGACCGTACTAAAGTTGGCCTGTAATCGATATGGGACAGTGCCAGAGGAAAGCTGCAACACCTGGGATGAAAAGACCTTAGTAAAGGTTTAAGACTGATTTTTACAAAACTTATTTGAGCAAGAGCAGAATTAGGTCTGCATGGAGAACTTTGGGAGGATTTGCTTATGCTACCTATTTCTGTATAATATCAAACTATTCCTCCAGGAAACATTTAGCTTTAAACACCTAGCTCATCTCCCACGATTAAGAAAGCATGGGGAAGAGAATGTAGATCTATGTAGTACTTCTACACTAAAAATGCTTTTGCAGCAGAAGACAGAAATATTAGAAGCCTTAGGGTCTTTATCATACCTGCTGTGGAATGGAAAACATAGGAAACATTTACAGTTTTTAACACCAAAAACATTTTCAGTTAAAACCTCTGGATCCTAAGACCTTTTTTTTGTTGTTTTTGTTTTTGTTTTTGTTTTGTTTTGTTTTGTTTTTCCTGAAATTGTGATATAGCTGTGAGAAACTCTACTCTGAAAGTAGCATTTTGTTTCACTATTGTGGGCCAAGTGGTTAGCTACAGACATTTTTGTTGTTGTTGTTCTGAATTTCAAGTGCTCTAAAATACATAAATTTTATAATATACATTTTGTTGGTATGAAGGGTTTATGCACGGCTCTTGTTAACACTGGAGAAATGGTAACAGTGTTCTCCCTAAATATGTAATATGTAGAAAGTGATTTTTCTCCGACTGCACCTGCAACCTTCAGTGTTCTTTGTTCCACAAAGCTTTCATTTGCAGAGAGAAAAGACTTATTCAACAGTGAAAAATATGTGGTCAATTTATTATCTTGCAGGTAGATCTTGTTATAACAGTGATTCAAAAGGTGCCAGCATGTGCTTAACTTACTGATGCTGCCTTCTTACTGGAAAAAAAAAAAAAAAAAAAAAAAAAAAAAAAGTCCTTTTAGCATTTGATTAACTTTTAGGAATAGTCTCATTGAAGCAAGGAAAATGCTGAATTTGCTAATTCAAGACCAATTGCTTCCAATGAGGAAACCAAGTATATCTTGTACGTAGTCTTGTCTGTTCTTTGAAAAGCAGAGCAGTTAGAACACTGAAGTGTAGAATTCATGTAATTAGATTTATTCAAATAATTAATAGACTTGTTCATAAATTTGTGATGATTTTCACATTATGGAACATGAGTTGAATAAATTGTTTGTTATACTTTTTTTTTTTTTTTTCTCTGCTCTGCCTATAAAAATATGTACCTATAAATATACATGATTTGCAGAGCTTCTCACTGTGACTGCTAATTTCTTTCTAAAAGCTTTCATATTCCAATTTTTGTCTCCTTATTCATGAAGTTAAATCCTTTAACCAGACACTGCAAGCAATGTCATATTACAAAAGGGTGGTCTGAAAATACAGGTGAGAACAAAGCCATTATTTACAACTTAAGCTGCTGACCTATGTCTGTCACTTTTTACTTTTCTGAATTACAGTATTTTCTTTAGGAAATTACAGAAAATGGTAAGTAATATAGTGATGTATTAGCCCTGGCAATAAGAGAGGTGGAAACCCTGTTTTTCAGTATTCTTCTTCCACTAAATTACTGTACTAACTGTCCCTATGATTGATGTCACAGACCAGGGAAGAAAAAAATTGTAACACATGCATCTTGCAAAAGACACTGTGGATGTTTGAGTTTTTGTCAACAAATTTTCAGAAGAGACAATCCCCAATGTATAATAAATCCCTAGGCTTATGTATGTCAACATTGGTTTATTTTTTAGGTGCATACAGCCTTTTGTGAAGGGATATAAAATGATTTATAGGTTTCTACATGAAGAAATAGTGTTTGGGAATAAAGCACTGGTGGTTTAAAAAGTAAAACAAACTAGAAATCCATGTTGATAACTTGAAAATCCTTTTGCAAAACTTTGACATTCACTTTCCTACAAATTTGCACACTAAGTTTTATGGTCTTTCTTTATAAAAACATTTCAAATAGGTTGCTTTCAAGCATTGCATGGAAAATCATAGCTATGGAAATAAAAGTGGGTATGGGTGGGTGTGGGGCACTTTACAATTGGTTACCTAGAGGTTTTCTTTGACTAACGATGTTCTACTGGCTCATTTAGACACTTCATCCTTGTATACAGAACACTGCACAAACTGGCTCTGCAAAGAGCACAGTATGTTCGTTCTTTGTACTTTCAAGCCCATTGCACCTATGTATCTCCAGTTAATTAATAAATACCGGGTGATAGTATCTGCCAACAACTTTATGCTATTAACAGGACTGGTGCATCAGACATTTCCTGTCAGTTCGAATGTTTGTGTTAGGTTTTTCGTTTAGTGTTCTCTCCTTTTTACAGACCTGCCTTGAATTTTCCCTTTATTCCTCCAACTGTTTGGATAATTGCTGTGCAGTACGGTGTCCTCTTTTATTTCTCTCAAAAGATGAATGGATTACAGATGCCTTCCTCTTCTTTTATACTTAGTGTTGTGATTAACACCTTTATCACAGCATGTTAAACACTGTCCTGTTGTGTGTGTAGCTCAAAGATAACAGGTATTTATTGTAAATATAATTGCATGGGTTTCAGTTCTGGCTAGATCCCTAACTGCTTCAAATTCATTTCTATTAATGAGTTTTAAATGAAAGGAAACCAAAGAAATGGGGCCTCAGCCTTCTGTTCTTTCTAGTGTGGGGTGGGTGGAGGGGAGAAGAGGTGGTGAAATCTTTCTACCTGTCAATCATGAAAGACAGGAGAAGATTTACCCATACTAGCCTGAATGTGAATGATTGAGCACTACTTTGTATCCTGTGTTATTAGAAGAGTTCATTTGCTTCAGGGAGGTTTATAGTTTTGAAATGTAAACTACAACTGTATAGTTGTATAAAGGTTGAGACCCAGTGCTATGTGCTTTGCACTGGCCATTCTACCTGATCTTCTGAGCATTGGGGAAAACATCTTTGTCCGTAGAGATGAACCTGAGTTCTACCTGTCATTGCTTTTTCTGTAGAAGTTGATACCTTCAGTTGCTGAAATCAGATTGGGATCAAAATTTTCTCTCTCACCAGTCTTACTGTGGAAAATTTCAGAAGTCTGATGTAATGGCAAGGCTTGATTTTTGTGCTCAAGGAAATACAGTTCTTTCCAGTTGTGTCCTCCTTGTAGGCCTCTATAAATCTTACTGTTAAGACAACCAGTTTGTATCAGAGAGGTTAGAGCTCAGCAGAGCTCAAAGCACAACTCACTGCAGACTGAGCCAGATCCTGTGACTGTCAAGGGATGGCATCCTTAGCAAAGTAGGTGCAGTGGGACACCCTGGGTCTACAGTCGATCAGTCATTCCAATAACCCAAAGTGCTCTTGTAGTCTGCTTTTGCAGTGATAAAATCAATTGTTCTGTTGCTCTTTTTTTTTTTTTTTTTTTTTTCATTTGGAAGTAAAGGTACTCGTTAGCTGTGGGCTGTGAGTACAGCCTTGAAAGGGGCAGTCATAAGGGACCAAAAAGGCATTGTCTTACAGGTGTGAATATTTTATTTTTCCTTAATGATGTATTCCACAGGAGATTTCAATGAGATGTTTAAGAAAGATCTCTTACAGTCGAAAGGGAGGAACCACCTTATACTGAAGTATTTTGCAAGTTGAAACATAAATGTTATCAAATGAAAATTTGTTTAGAATAAAACCCATATAGCATAAGAAGATATATGTAGAAGCCCCCTTGATTTTTATTTATTTATTTTTAATGTCCTTACACTATGGCCACAGATGATGCTTAGTAGCCTCATCTTTTACTTCGGAGAAAATATTTTGGAGGGAATGAGTCAAAAGAGCATGGACTGGGACTCATCCTCTGATTTTGCTGATCTGATAGGCTATTTGGGCTAGATAGCAATACAGATGCCTTTTCTTCAGTGCTCTTCTAATGGAACAATATGAGTTCTTTCTCATTTATATATTTTCTCCAAGTACAGTTGTCTAATCTCATTCAACAATTTTGGTTTAAGATTTCACCTCCTGATCAGAAAGAACTGAAATCCTGAACCTACATGGCTCAGAATTATTTTGGGCTGTCGTGGTTTTTCAGTGGATTTCTGGTAAGACTGTGCACAGAAGAGATCACTCTCCATAGGAGAAGGGATGCCTTACCCCTAAATTAAGAGTTTTTTCATTTTCTGCAGTTCCACAAGAGGGATGGAGCATGTCTACTGCTGTTAAAAGCTGCAGTATTTTATTTTATTTTATTTTATTTTATTTTATTTTATTTTATTTTATTTTATGAAGCTAATGCAAATAAGATATTTTTGTGGAAAAGATTGGTGATTTTCACTTCAGTTTGTAATATCTGTAGACTCAAGATTGATGCTTCTACCTGTGCACTGCTTCTCCTTGTGAACACTTGCTATTGACTGAGAATAGATTTGACTTCTATTTCAGACAGTTGCCTTTTGTGCCCATCAATATGAAAACAAACAAACAAAAAAGATAGTCAAAATATTTTTAATTCTTAGTTTGGAAATGTAGATTTTTCCTCAAATATTTTTGATATGATTTCAGGCAGCTGAAGATCAGTAGGATTTCACTGAAGTCAATGATGATCTGTAAAGCAGCAGTGACTGAAGAGCTGGTCTTGTATTGTTAGTCTTTAATACCGAGTTCATGGGAAACCAATAATTAACGAGCAATTTGATCCATGCTAACAAAGTGAAGGTAGAATCTCATCTTTCAAAGTGAATATTCTGAATTTTGAAGTGTCTGGCATCATTCACTACCAAACTTTCTGATTCATGCCTACTGTATGTGACAGTTCTCACAATAGCCATTACATTCAAAGCCCTTACCATTATTCTAAATTTATATATCTTCTTGGATATGAAATGAAATCAAAGCCCATTTATTCTTCTGCTTCTCTTGTAAGGCTATCAAAAATAGTGGCAGTTTTGACATTTTCCCACACAAAGTTGTACTACAGTATGACGTTCTATCTCACAGAAGTCTCCAAGGACCAGCTGAGTGTTAAAACTAATGATAGAAAAGTATGAGCCATAGAATTCATCTTTAGAGCTAAGATTCATCCAGACTGAGGAGGGTCTCAAAGGTGTTATTTCCATTCTGAATTGTTTCTCTATTCTCTGCTTTCTATAAACCAGACAGTAAAAATTAATTCAAGATTATATGTTGCTGAATGTCACTCAGTTCTTTGATCCCTTTTTAATTCCTCAGCAATTTACCAAATATTCTGGAACAGACAATATCCCTTTTGGCAAGACAGGATATATGACAGCAGTTTAGAGAACAGAGAAATAAGTTGTTGGTTGCAGGCCGCGTAGCAGCAGCTGGGATTGCTGGTAGTGTAAGTAAGTGTCTAACTACAGAGCAGACAAGTCTTACTGTCAAACCTGTAGCTCTGTCCATTTGTATAAGTAAGACAGGATGTTTAAACCAGGAAAAAGCCAGTTCACCTAACACTGATTTATATTTTTCCACTATGGAAAAAGCTAGCCCCAAGCAGGTAAAAATCAGCTTGTTCAGAGTCTCATAAAGTTGGACTAAAATAGATATACAGTAAGGTTGTTTTCATTTGCCTTCTGGATTCTGAGCCGTTTAAGATAGATATCTAATTCTCACTTTCATATCATTTCACTGCTGTTTTCTGTTACGAACATATTTGTTTGTTCATTAAATGTTGAAATTGTCTTATTATATGACTTCAGATGTTGAGCTTAAAGGAAATGATAGTGTGGTACTGTGCCATAATAATATGATGGCTGGTATGTTGAGGATTGGAGCTGTGAAAAATAACAAATAAATACATTATATATGAATATTCACCACAGGAGCTCTGAACTCAACTCTCTCTTGCCAAACCTGCAACAAAGACATATGTAGTATGTGTTAATTAGCAGATAGGGTAATCTGTAATGCATGTTCACTGGAAGATTGCAATTGCTCACTCCTTTTGTAGTCTAGATGTGTGTTGTTATGACGAAATGAATGACTAAATCACAGTATACGGGAGTGTTAAGCCTTCTGTCTAACTATGCTTGAAGTACAAGGAGAAGTAAAGAAAACAGAGAAAAAAACATTTTTGTTTATGAAGCTTCTGATTGATAAATTCTGGAAAATACAGAGTAAAGAGTGTGGTGACAAAGATTAATGAATGGAATTAGAAAGTTTTCTGATTGCTGAGAAAATGTAGAATTTGACTTCTACACAGCTAGCATGAGAATTAGTAGAGAGATCTTTGTGGAAGCGGCCAAGCTTCTTGGAGAAAAAGGCAATAATTCAGTCAAAAGTAGCATAGAAAAGAGGCTACAAAGTTTAAAACTTACCAAAAATAAGGCACTGTAATCAGATTATTTCCCTGTACTTTTTAAATCATTTTTTTTTTTTTTCTCTGAAATCTTCTTATTCCATTTCTCTACCTTTTTCATTAAGAGCCAGAAAAGAATAAAAAGATTTAGGAAGGGCATATAACGTGAAGAAAAAGGAAAATACAGTGTTTACTACGTCTTGGAGAAAATGACATAGAGAGGCTGGGGGTATGAGCACACAAAATTTTCTTTGTTTACCATGACTTAGCTTTCATATGGGTACAGTCTGAAAGCCTAGAAGTTCACACATAACCAGTTTACCTGTTTTCCTGTGGAGGAGTCTACTACCATGTTCAATACTATTAATCTCAGAGAGTTGTGTTCACAGCTAATCCAAATACACAGCTAGTATGTTGTTTTCTTAAACTGCCAGTGTAGTTTTTAGAAAAAAAAAAAAAAAAAAAGGAAAGAAAAAAGAAAAAAAAAAAAAGGTGGCAGAATATTTTAAAGGCAAGAAACATTTAAATTAACACACTATTTGACAAGAACGAATCAAATTTACAATGTGTTCTATTGTATATAGAGCATTATGAATAATGGATTTTGCTATTTAGAGAAAGAGAAATTTCACATTGATTGAAAGCACTTATTTCTATTATTTCTATTCAAACTTTTTTTTTTTTTTTTTTTTTTTTTTTTTTTTTCAGGTCAACCAAGTCTCTTTTCTCTTAAAGAGATAAATGTTAAATGGAAAATGTTTTTTTTTTTTTTTTTTGTGGGGTGAAAAGCCATAATAATTTTGTTTTGAAATGTTTCAACTTTTAAATTCCATTGAAAACAATGGAAATGTATAATGATAATGATACTTAAAATACTTTCTTAATCACTTTGCTGATTCTGTCATTGTTAGAAGCCTTCCCTTAACAGCCAAATACAGTAAAATACTGTGAATTTTCTGCACATATGTATTTAGGCCTTAGTCCTGGGTACACGTAAAAAGTATTCATAGTCTCCAGTTTATATACCTGATTTCTTCATTGAAGGAAATAAGGAGAACAAGAAAGGAATTCAGTGGACAACAAATGGCAAGGGAAAAATCAGTAGAGAGTGATTCTAGAAGTAATTTAGGATAGCTGAGCAATTTAGTTGCAGCGAGAACATTCTGTCCTTAGTCCCTTGCATGGACAATCATCAGGAGTATGCACAAAGGAACTGGGAGTAAATGGTAATCTGGTCTTTGCAGCCCAAACTCCCTGTATGCAGCCATTTCTCATGGTTTTGCCTCATCTGCCTAATGATGAGGCACTTCTGTGCCTATATCAATATCTTTTTCACATTTGTATCGTTTAGATACATTCACCTGAATACAGACAGAAAATATACAGACAGAGAGAAAGCAGACAATAAGATGACACACAAAGAAAAATAAATCAGAAAATGACAAAACTGTCATTTTCTGATTATTTTTTTTTTTTGTGCTTCAGAATTATATTGTGTCCTAAGCAAACAAGATTAAAAACAAACACAAAACAAAACAAACAACAAAAGATCAATTTTCCATATTCTAGGGCTCCTTTGTACAGCAAATTACACAAAGTTTGAACATTATTGTTATTAACCAGAATATATTCTAGAGCATAGAATGATTTAGCCTTGCGTGTATGGTGTGATGCTGGGTTCCATGTCTGATTGCTCATTAGTTCAGTACTTTCTGTGAATTCTGTTCTTGAGCATGTTGCCTACTCCAGAACCTTCCTAGTGAAGACAGCCTGCTAGAATTAGTTCCTTAATAGGCTTGAAGCATGGCAATGGGTTTACAGCTATTTATGGACATACAGGACTCAGAACTTAATACCATAGTATTGCTACTCACCATTCTGCATCTAGCTAAGTCTATTTTATCCTACTCATATGTTAGGATCTTTGCAGGTAGAGATTCTTCCTCTGCTTGAACAGCAACTGTGTTTGGGGTCTGGTGCACAGTTTGTCTTTGATTTATTTCTATTACTAATGACACATAATTAATTAAATAGTGTAGCAGACTTAAAGGACAGCAGTCTATGCCTAGTTTTTGGCATTTAGGAAAGAAATGAAAGCTATATCTATATGCCCTGCCTAACGTAATGTTGTTCGTCTTCCAGGAACTAAAGAACAATTACAGGTGAACCAAAGGCAGCAGGACAGCACCTCTTAGGGAAGAAAATATAAGCTTATCTGCCTAATTCTTGAGAATCTCAGTCTTTTATGGATTCTTTGTTGGTACTTCAGAAGAAATATTGTTAATCCTAGCTTGTAAATGAGAACAAATGTATATTTTGCTAAATTAAATAAAATAGTTGCAAAGACAGGAATTAAATACAGGATCTTTTTGTAAACTTAGCCAATAAATAACAACAACAAACCAACCAAAACAACAACAAAAAAACAACTCTTTTCTCCTAATTCATGCAATACTGGAAAATCTCATATCCTTTTACACCATTCCTTTCTGGCAGGGACTCTCAGGCTGCATAATACCCATGAACATTTGAACCCTTCATTTGTAATGCTAAAAAAGGGGTCTCTCTTCACCACAACTAAAGAACAGAAAGGAAAGAAGGAAACATATTTCTAAGTCTGCTTGGGAGAAGATATGCAGTAGACCGATTCAAAGGGATTGAGAAAGCTGAAGTCAGTCATCCAATGTAGCAGTGGGCAAAGTTCACAAATCATCTGCTACCCCAGACCTCTGTGTGTCTAACACCACTGCGCACTGAAATATTCCCTTCTTATCTTGAAAATGAATTAATTTCTCCCATGCCTTTTCAAATGTCTGGCATTTTGAACCTTGGAGCTGAGAGCTAGCTTCCAAGTCATGTCCTTTATTTAAAGTGTTTCACCACCCTCTTTTTATACTACGTCCACCAGTGAAACTCTTCCACAAGTTCCAGGATGCTAAACCTTTCCTTTTGCTGCTGTTTCAAGTGTGTTACTGACATTTATAAGCTCTCACAGGAGCATTCAGTCAATTACCACTGAAGACTACCATTGTTCCAAGGAGACTGACCTTTCCCCTAGGGCACCAATTAAAATCTATTACTTTTATTCCCACAGTGCTTGCTGTAATTGGAGCTGTGGCTCTTTGCCAGCTAGAACTAGTTGGATTTTCATCTCATTTATTAGTGAAACTTTGTTAAAGATAACAAAAATGAAAATTACAAAATATATGTATATACTTTAGGGAAAACCTATTTTTTATTAATCTTTTTAGTTATTTTTTTCACTTGTCATCAGGAATATGAGAAAAATTCAAGGAAAATAATAGATATGTTTCACATGATGGCATTGCTTGCTTGCTTCCTCTTTCTGTTTTCTTCCTTCAGCTAATGTGCTTCAATTATTCTGTAGCACAAATTTGCCAGCAATTGTAGGACAAATGTGCTGTGGGCCTTGCTAATATTTACTATGCTATGAAAGTTAAGGGGAGAATCATGGAGCACTTGCTTGTGAACTTGCCAAGTGTCTTGAGCAACACTGGTTGCCCTTGTATTACAATCTGCTAGAAACAATCACTGTGATGTTCATTACTAGCAGCAAAGTTGCATGCTATGGTTAAATTTCTTCCCAAGAGCAAGGCTACCAATCTGGAAATACTGACAGTTCTTTACAATATTCTGGACTTTTAACATGCTTTTTTGTTTGTGTATTTTCTTTTGCCAGCTTGAGAAGGTTGTGTTAGATGTGAATCAGGCTCAAGATTGATTTTTATGTCTAATAAACCTGGAAAAATAAAACTTCCTGAACTGGGGGATGAATTAACTGCATGAACAGATTTGTCAAGGTTTGCTAGATATATTATGGGAAAAAAATACAGAAAAGGAAAAAAAAAAAAAAGTATTTTACAGAAGAGTTTTAAATTTTTCTTGGGATAAACCAAAAACCCTTTTTTCTTTTTTTTTTTTTTTTTTTTTTTTTTTTTTTTTTTTTTTGTCATCAGAAGTGGTAAGCAAAAGATTATGACTTAGGAGACCAGTGACTTAAGAGACCAGCCCCTAGAGATGAATACAAACTTCCAATGTCTGATGCCAGCAGGAGGCAACTATGTTTGTATGATAAAGATGTAGTTTATCATCTGTGCCATTTAATGCTCTAATATTAAAAATCCAAAGTAACACCAGTTAATTAAGTCTTTTTATATGGGGGGAGGGAGAGCAACCAAACTTGATTCGTTGTAGCTGCATAAAGAGAAACTGAAGTATTGAGACTTACCTGAGAAGGCTAAGAGGTAGAACTATCCAAAGCCTTTGCACTTGCTAAAACAGTTTCCTTCACATCTGAAGAGAACCATTGTAGATGATGGTAGTGATAAGATAGAGACAAGAACCCTTTTCTAATGAACATTACTAGAACAAAATACGACATAGGCTTTATGGGGTGAGAAGCATTGGTCCTGGAGTTATTGGTGTCTAAAGTGAATTTGACTTTGGCTTAAAACATATAATTATACCTGTGTTACAGGAGCAGTGCCTTCACCTTCTATAAACCTTCCTAACTCAATAATTCTAAGTTTGGGTTTTGGCTTAACTTCCACATTGTTTTCTCTGATACTAAGCTACTGCTTTCTCTGACAGGTCTGAAAAGACAGTTTGGAAAGGTTCTCTGGAGACTGTTGCCTTAGAGAAATCTCCTACCCAGTCTTTACAGTGTAAACTGTGACAGTAGGAGTAGCAGATACTAGACGTTTGCGCTCTGCACCTGGGTTATGTCACAATATTAAAACTGATATTTTCATTAAGTATTCTTAAATGTCTTAGGTGTGTACGTGTCATTTTCCTGATTCTGCAGGCAGCCTGAAAAATAACTCTGAAATATGTGAATTGCTCTGTACATCCCAATGAGGTATTAATTCAAATTCTGGGTAATCAAAAACTGTATCTGCAGTTTTAACCTTACTGTGAGTGCAGACATACGCTATTAACTCAACTGACGTCACCATATCTAGGCTGATGAGCAACCCTGATCCTTTTGCTATCTGTTATGCAGGTCATATATTGCAATAAATTTTTCCTCTTTACAACAAAATAAAGTTGAAATGGTTGTCCTACAGGCAGAATTTGGATAGGAAATGAAAACCATCTGATGTGAATTTGGCATACAGATAAATCCTGGAGCAATGATTACCAGCTTCATTGGATGGATGTACATAAACTACCATTCCCACAGTATCTGTGCAGCTCACATCCTCTAAATAAACTAAAAAAAAAAAAAAAGGCATTTATTTTTCTCCTACTGACTGATAACAACCGCGCAGTGTATGTTAACTAGCTGTCAGCATGTTTATGCTTGTCACAGCAGAGACCCACAACACCAGAAGCCGTAAAATAAAATAAAGGTGTATGTATTACTGCTTTTTAGCTGTGTCAGCCTGCCTGTGTTTACTTGGTCCTGTAATTAGTATCATGACATTAGCTGTTCAGATTAAGATTGTAGTTACACATGTTGTAAACAAGGGCTAGGAGTAAAAGAAAAGTCATGACTAGAGAGAAGATTAATAAATGTCTCAAATGGCAAGGTTATTTCTGTGAGTGTTCCAGATTCCAACACTTGTCCACTGCTCAGTCTATGTTTCTGCAATGTTCAAGAACCTAAAATCATATTACCTATATGTTTGTATGTAAGGATGGCTCTAAATGTGTTATTTGCAAGCATGCTGAGTGTGCACTAAAGAGAAACTCAGTGAGAAAATAAACCACTTCTTTGCGCTCCAGGATTCCCTAACTTTCACTGAGAATTGTCTTAGCTAATAGCATGTGACTAATCATCACTGTATGGTTGATATTGATCAGAAAAGTCAACCATGAAGTGATTCTTTTTTGCAACCAATACAGTGGGACCTGCAGGCCGTTTGAGTTTGTCTTGTTTTATTTTTTTTTCACCTTTTGGAGAGCAGATGCAGCAATGTAGTCTCATAGAGCTAAGTCAGAAGGACCCAGGTGTTAGATTCCTTATCAGGTTCCCTGAAGACATTATTGATATAAACAAATCTGTTGGTAGTAATAACTTGCCCACGCACCTCCATTGCAGAACTGATTATGGGTTGAGGAAGAGCATCCCAACATGTCTAAAGCTCAGGTTTTTGTGGTATGTCCATTGTGCCACTGGCAAGTGGCAGACTGGCACAACCCAAGTTAGCTCTCCAGCTAATACAGCTACCACCAACAGGGACATAGATTGCAATATAGATTACACCTGCCTGTCATGAAAATGGGGTGCTTTCCTTATATGGCTGAAGCCTGTTAATATCAGTACTTGAGTTACCTGAATTATATTCATATTCGTAGGAGTCTTAACCCCCAAAGCAGTTGGGAGGTGACTTTAAGATATGTAAAGATTATTAAGAACCTAGACTTCAAGTAATGTGGGTTTATTTCTGTACTTGCTTCCCAATTTGCCTCATAACTTTGAAAAAGCTATACTGATGATTTATACCTAGAACTACTAACTCTTGACCTCTGCAAAACAGAAGGTTGTTTCACTGAGATATGTTTTGAGTTTCTTTGGGAGGTGAGGTGTTGTTTAACTGCAAACAATTTTTATTAATAGTTAAATCATGTGCATAATAAAAATTAGACTCCCACTATAAAAAGGTTATATTATTCAATATATCTAAAATACAGCCACAGTAAAAGCTGCGTGTATAGGTTCTATTTGGAATTATATGAATAGGTGCTACATTATACTATATTCTCTTGTACATTACTCCTTTGTGAGAGATGCACAGGCTATACCACTTGAGATCAGAAAAACATGTCTTTCAGTAAAAAGACATTTGCTAAACTAGATGCACTAATATTTTATGAAGCGAATTTGTCAGAATAATAATGAGAAAACATTTTTTGCTGGGGTATTGCAAACAAACAAACAAAAAGAAACAAACAAACAAAAAAAAAAACAAAAAAACACCAACAACAAATAAAACACCAGACCCTGAACAGTGTATCTTTAGGTTATCTGCTTTCCAATTCTAAATAGCAGAAGGGCTGTTCTCTCTTTAAAATGCAACAGCTCAGAAAAAAAATAAATGTCTCATCTTTTTGAAAAATCCATCCCTAAATGTCATAAAATATTACACGGTAATCTGTCAAATCATTCACACTGAAGGCTGCTGTAGTCCAGCTTGATTTTAATCTAAAAGGAAATTAGCTCACGTTTCCTCATTCTGGGTCAGACCTTTATGCCACGTGGGTTCTTTCCCAAGGGTCTTCCAGGTACTAGGGTGGTTGTGACTGTAGACAACATTAATGATACTGACTGTGTAATGGGAGAGGTGATTTTTTGGAGGTACAGAGGGTCAGGCAGGTACTTAGCTCACAGCAACTGCCTTCAATGCATAATCCTTATATGCAAGTCTTTGTTATTGTTTCTATCCTGATAAAATGTTCCATCTCAATGATTGGTGTAGAGCACTAAAGATAAGTTCTACACTTGTTTGAACATGTGGAAGAACCTCTTTCCCTTTCAACTTGTGAAGATTTGTAATCATCTCAGTCACTTAACATATGGGCATGTTTTTTTGTCTGTTTTTGGTGTTTTGGCAATGCAAGTGAACAGTGGATCTTTCTGAGCTAGACTGACAGTCTTCTGCATGGCTGAACAAGAGCATGTCCAACTTCCTTCTCTAAACTGTCTTCAGGCAGTCTTCTCTTCACCATAAGAAAAGAAGTTCATGTCCAGTGGCTGTGGCTTTGTTTTCTCTAGATAAAATTATTCATGAGCATAGCAAAGAGTTAGAAAACTTCCAAAAGTAAAAAAAAAAATAAAATAAATATTATTATTTTCATAATTCCTATCTTCATTTCATTCTCAGGTAGCTAGAAGCCTAGATGAAATTTTGCAATGTTGAAATGGATGTGCTGAGAGGAGATGTCCTCACCAGGTACTGCAGCCCGGCCTGGCATGCTCACTGCAGCATTCCGATGGCTTAGCCCAGCAGCCAGCAGGAACTGTATTTTTTTTTTTTTTTTTTTCAGACTGGATATCAGGAAAATGTTCTTCACCGAGAGTGTGGTTGGGCACTGGAATAGGCTCCCTAGGGAAGTGGTCACAGCACCGAGCCTGACAGAGTTCAAGAAGTGTGTGGAAAACTCTCTCAGACACATGGTCTGACTTTTTTCTTTGTGCACCCAGGAGTTGGACTCAATGTTCCTTGTGGGTCCCTTCCAACTCAGATATTCTATGATTGTGTGATTCTGTGATATTTTTCAGCCTGCTCATCGGTAGTGTCTGAGGCCAAGAAAATTAGTGGACATGATGGTTACAAAGGTCACCATCACATTACAGAAGAGCGAAAGGCTGCCAGTAGTAACCTAGCAAGTCATAATACAGCAGGTAGCAGGATAGCTTAGGTTCTCCTTGGCTGGAGCTGTCTCATTTCTTTTCAAACCACTGTAGGCTTCAACACAGAGAAGGCATATCAAGAGATTACACTCTGCTGTGAGGGCAGGTGGGTAAGAAGTATGCAGGCAAGCAATCCATTCAGGTGTTAACAGCATAGTGATCACAGAGGTAACTCAGCCTCCATCTCATCTCTTTTTTTTTTAGTTGCTGACAGCCACCTCTGAGTAGTTTTACTGGGAAAGGTTTCACTATCTTCATTGTCCCTTTAATTCTTTGCTTCAACTTGCTAACAAGGGTTTCTTTGACTAACAATCTATGCTGTAATGAGCACATGCACAGTAGGAATTTGGATCCTTTTCCAAATTATTTCACTTGAACTGTCAAACTACAGCTGGAGAATGGCAGTTCTCATCACTACTGGTGTCGGAGGTGTTTTTAAGTGCTACCCACTGTTATTAGAAATTTTATGTTCCTCAGAATATTCTTCTTTCCAGCCTCTCTTACAGCTGTGCTTCTTTGGAAGTGCCTATCCCACCACCTTGGTCCCAAAATGTTTTAAGTACCAGAGCTCCATGAAGCCATCATAGATCATAATAAACCTAGTTTAAGCTGACTGAGTGAAGTGTTGAAGATATGTCATTAGTTAGGCTAATAGCCCATACAAGAAACTCTTTCTTCCTGATTCCCCCTCTTCCAAACTCCCCTGCATCACTTTAGGATAAGAGAGAATAGATATCCAAACCTTGCATTTTCCAGATGCAGATAATCACTGCCCTCCAGGCATTGCTTAGCTGGTTGTGTGTCTGTTCTGTTTTCCTTCTCAGTGGTCTTGGCTATTTTCCTTTGAAGGCAGAGGAGGAATCTTGGCATCATTCAGGGAAAAGAAGAAAAATGCCCAGGGTTTTTTGTACATCTGACTACATCTGCTCTTAATGGCTAATTGCTCCTCTCTTCAAAGACATGCCAAGAAAAAAAAGCATAAGTAAAAAGCTGAGCTATAGCTCATCTCCAATGTCATTTCACTGTCATTTTGAAAATTTACCTAAGTAGCAAAGGCATTTAAAAGTGGCTTTGCACTGAGCAGCCAGCACTGCTGGTTCATGACAAATTGCGCTGCTGTTAAGATAAGCGAACTGTGGTGAGAGAGTGTTTCATGGGGTAAGAACACACATTTGTGAGGGTAGATGTGTTTAATAGACTGTGTTATGCATTTGTTTCAGAATTTATTTACATATGGACTAAGAAGCTATACCTCTTAACAAGGAGGTTTTGGATTGAAAAGTGTTGTTTTAAAGTATCAGGAACTTGGATTTTTTTCTGAAAGACTTTTCTGTGTCAGTTCTTTTTTGATCAGTGGTTCCCCTCACACACAAATGCGTGCAAGCAGATCTGAAAACACCTGGTAGATAGAATCTCAGCTGAAATAAGCTAACAGTGTTTTGCATACTAATTATCAAAATTTTTATGTTAAAGGATTGCTTCATCTGTTCTTGAAATTAGAGTTGGCCAGCTTTTTTTTTTTTTTTTTTTTTTTTTTTTTTTTTTCCGGGAAGAGGGGAAGATTAAAAAATATTTATTTTCCAAGGGTAGCACAATTTTTGGGAAAGATGTGTTCAAACCTGTTTGTTTTTTCAAAAGTGGAGAGGAGGGGGGAAAATTGAAGGATTTCAGGATTTTTTTCCTGATGGAAGTAAGAGTTTTCTTTTTTGATTATGAATATTTCTAAGAAGCAATGGAATAAAAATACACAAATTTCCTTACTCCATTCCATGTGAAATATCTTTTTCTAGGGCAGAACATATTTGGGCCTGTTTAACAGCATGTGGTGAAAGTACAGAAAATGTTTATATGAGAAAAGAAATAAGGAGGAAATCACCTCTTTCTGAAGCTGCAGGGCAAATTTAGGCAGAAAATGTAATTAGACAAGTTAAAAAATGCTTGAGAGAACAGAAATTGCTAGCATCATTCCTGAACAGTGTTGTGGTAACTGTAATGAATTCAAGAGGTCAGCACAGTACTTTGAAGTGTAGTCTGGAAGCCTGCAGTGAAAAAAAGAACAACAAAATTAGACAAGAGGAGGGGTGCTTATTTAGTTTAACATTTGTCATAAGCATATAAGCCACAGCTAGGAGATCTGGGGAGAGTAAGTATTTTCCAGTCATTCAAAGGGAAATTTGTTTATACTTCAGTGTTCAGTTAGTAAAGCCAGTTATTGAGTCTTAAAATCTGCATTTAGATAGGACTTTGAATGAGGGAAACTATGTTAATGCACCCACCAATGTTGTTTCAAATTCAGGAACATAAAGAAGGAAAAGGAGGCTTCATCTCTGCTATCTCACCACCTTGAGGTAACCTTGCTTCTTGCAATATCAAGAATATGCCTATACAAAAGCTTTGTTTTAAAGCCCTGAAGTGTCCCTATTCTATATATCTATGTCATGTAATAATATGAGTAAACGTAACTACAACAAAAGTTAGGAAAGGGAAGTAGGTAAAGCAAAAAATGAGACAGCCAAATGTTTTTTTCACAATAAGAGCTGAGCTGGTTATTAGAATATACAGCCTTGTTAATCTGAGTAATAATAAGAATAATTAATATGTTTTGCTTTTGTTCTAATTGTGATTATAGGTGGAATAGTTTGAAAAATATAAATCTGTTTATCATGTTATACAAGATCCTTTTACCCTGCTTAAATTACAGTTACTAATTGATTTACTAAACTAATGAAGCCTTAGGTGAAAATAAGATCAAGGTGTAACAAAAGTGTAACAAGGTGTAACCTCAAGGTGTAACAAAATCAGGGTGTCCAGAGAAGAGTACTAAGTGAGTTGGAACAAAAAACTTGAATGAAGAAAAGAAATAGATCCAAGCCTGTCCTGAAAATGGTTTACAAGCTTTTAAATGTAAATATATCACAGAATTTCACAAGCCATGGATCTAACTTTAATCACTATCTTGCTGTTTGAAAATCAGCCACACAGGCTCTCACTTGGTTAACATTCATTTTACTAGTCTCAGATCTTGATCCAAAATCTACTGAAGTCAATAAAAAGACTTGCTTTGAATTAAAGTATTCTTATCAGCATGTCAGAAGAGCTTCCCCTCTCTCTTCCACTATTGCAGCACGGAAAACAAGAGCGCAGCAGAATATTTGGCAAGAAGGTGAGATTTTCTTTGAGCCTGGGGACAAGCTGGGCTCAGAGACAATGCTCTGTACTTCATCAGATCTTCTAAAGTGTCATTTCAGTAGGCGATAGAACCTCTAAACCTTTGAGGTGTTTCAGAGATTACCCCAATAGGCATCCCTTTTTATTTTTCAGATTAGTGCTCAAGTCCTACATATAGCTCATGTAGCTCATGTAGTTAATATATCAGTTTCATATGCTACTCAGATACCACTGTGGTTTCCATACCAGAGATTGATGCATAGTCTACTGTACTAAACAAGATAAACAAAATGAAATATATACAAAGTGCTCCTGGTAGTTTTGTAGTCAAAAATGTACACATATCAAGAAACCAGTATTGCAGTCAACAACACTTAATAACCTGTATATCATTCCTTGGTTGTTCTTGTATACCTGACATCCCCCATAAAACCAGAAAGTCAAGAGTAACCATTTGTGAAAAGGGATTTATGATTGTTTGCGGAATAATCTCTGTGGTGATGCTCAAAAGAAAATACCTGTATTGTGCAGTCAGAGCTTTTAAAATGATGGCCAGCTGAGCAGCCAGGCTAGACTATTTAATATGTTATCCGATTTATACGTGTCCATTCACAGTTAGGTACCTGTACACTGGACAGTATGTATGTTGAAGTATCTCGTATTTTTAACTATATCTGGGATTTCTTTTACATCTGAAAGAAATTTGGATCTGTCCGTATTAAATTCAAAGTTGCTATTGTCTTCTGCATTTGGTTATACATAACGTGATGAAAACTAATAGGGTCTCTTTTGCCATTAACATCTATGTCTGAATAGTCAAGAGCAGATAACTGATGAGAAGATTTAAAAAAGTCTAAAAACATTAAACAGTTTGTCTACATCTGCAAAACTACTGGTGAAATGGGAACTCGAATCCCAGTGGAAGTCCCAGCCTTGTGACATATTAATTACCTATGAATTTGGCAATGTTTCTTCTTCAGAAAGTTCCTGATTCAGTTAAAATGTTGCTGAGAACATTCCATTTGCAATGTCAATGGAAGGTCAGCTGCATACAGGAGGTTGATGGAGGCAAAACAGAAGAGAGCATTGTAGTTATGATTAGCTTGAAGTACATATGACTGATAGTCCTTGTGCAATAAAAAATAATAAATTATTCTTTTGTCAAACTCAGCCAGAGGTAATATTTTTGGATGATATTAGATGATATTTATTAATCAATAGTTATTGTCAAGACTTGCAACAATAACAAGATAAGCTCTGTTTTTTCTGTCTTGCTCTTGTGGAAATTGGTTCTTTTTACAATAGAGTTGTGCTGCCTTTCCTTTCTCATGCAGTTGTTCAAGGTGCTGTGAAATTCATTCCAATGTATAAGTAGTGGCATAAGCAAATTCTGTTTCTCCTAGGTTGGAACCATGCACATTGGGCTTTTTTTTTTTTCTTCTTTCTTTTTTTTTTTTTTTTTTCGGCCCGCCCCCCCCCCCCCTTTTTTTTCTTCAGAAAGGTGAATAAGTATAAATGAATTTGTACTTAAATTTTCAGAGACTTTGGGTTTTTAGTCTTTAGGTGACGGTGTGTTTATTTTTATTTTATTTTGATTTAGGTCTAATGATTACACTGTGTAAAAAGTGTTCCTTAATTGATTTTGTATTAGGAGCTTCATCCTAAATCTTGAGGGGACTGTTCAAGAGAGTTACTCAAAGTTGTACTCTGGTATAAGCAACAGCCAAGACCTCTCTTCTCTTCTCTTCTCTTCTCTTCTCTTCTCTTCTCTTCTCTTC